>NW_024412395.1:44848442-44867693 GCF_014898765.1 Herpailurus yagouaroundi
CCACTCAGTTTGAATTTTTATTTTATATATATATAATTTATATATATATATATTTATATATACATATATGTATAATTATATATATAAATATATATATTTATATATAAATATATAAATTTATATATATATAAATAAATAATTTATATATATATATATATATTTGTATTTAATGGGACCCTAGTGGCTCAAGAGTGAAAGTCTCTTTCCAAGGACCTAACTTACTGTCAGGAAATCCCCTTGCTTAGAGAAGAATACAGCTTATCTATTGATAGGCTAAGATAACATTGTGCTTTACTTGCTTTTCTTCAAAAGCTCAGATTCTGAAGAAAATAAAGAGAAAAGAAGGGAGGTCTTCTTACAGTTTTGGTTTGATAATTCATTTGTTAGACATTTATTTAGGTTCTGAAATATTTGGCCACTGAGTGGCACAGAATATTTTGAGTCAGATTGATCTAAAATAAGAGAAAATTTAAAGAAAATTATATATTTAAAATTTGGATATATTTTGACAAATGACTGACAATAAAAAAAAAAAACTTGATGCTAAAACAAAATTTTACGTATGGAATGTAGAGTTCCAAAGGACAATGACAATATTATATCCGCCATGCCCCTGGGTATCTCAGCAAGAGATACAGATACAGAACATTCCATATATTTCAAGATCACTTCTTTTTTTTTTTTTTATTTAAAAAAAAATTTTTTTTTTCAACGTTTATTTATTTTTGGGACAGAGAGAGACAGAGCATGAACGGGGGAGGGGCAGAGAGAGAGGGAGACACAGAATCGGAAACAGGCTCCAGGCTCCGAGCCATCAGCCCAGAGCCCGACGCGGGGCTCGAACTCCCGGACCGTGAGATCGCGACCCGGCTGAAGTCGGACGCTTAACTGCGCCACCCAGGCGCCCCCAAGATCACTTCTTAATAAGAAAATAATATATCAGTTAAGAGTTTATTTTTCTATTAGGTGTGAATATACAAGGACAGGATTCCACAAACAGCATGATAAAAAAAATGTTCTCTCACTACAGATAGTAAAATTCTCAAAAGATAACTTTTAACAGTAGCAGGTTATATTCATGATGAGCACGTCATTTATGTTGGTGAGCTTAACTATATTTTTCTCTTTCCTCTTAGATTCTAAGTTTCCTGAGAGTAAGAAGGTGATTTTTGCATGTTGGGTAGCTCTCTACGGAGTTGAGATTTACTCAAAACCTTAATTGATTAACCCCTACTTTTGCTTTTACTCTTGTGGCAACTTGTTTATCAAAGAAAGAAATAAAAAAAAAAATGTACTTTGGAGTACCAAGTTTGAGAAGATAAGGATTTCTTGGTGACAAAGTTCCAGATCAGGCCTGTTATAATACAACTGTTACCTCAAACATTTATTATATTATTTATACTTTTGTTTTTCTTCACTCTTTTTTTAAGAAGTATTTATGTCCAGCCCCCTTTTATGAGAATTCAGAACTTTCCTAACAGGAAACTCCAACTCGCTCCCCGCGTTGTCAGAAACGGGTTCAGAATTCAAGCTCTCTTCTTGCACCATATCCAATAGCAAGAAGGGGTCAGGGGCTGATATGCAGGTAGATGCTCCCCTGATTTGCTCTGTGCTAGTTGTGAAGTTAGGCTAATACCTATCTCACGGGGGTATCCAGAGGATTAAAAAAATAGATTTCTATAAAGCTCTTTGGAGATGCTTGGATAAAAGGGGCCGCCGAGGCACACGACGTTCTTATCTCCCCAGTTGCCACGGAGCTTGCGATTTCCCATGGCATGTTGTATCAACCTGAGAAAAAGCAAGGGTGACCTGTGGAAAATAGGAACATTGGCAACTGGAAGGGACAGATAGCACTAGCCCATCTGAACTGCATGGGCTGCCTCCTGGGATGCTAGAAGATAGTCAGGATTGTAATTAATGGACAGGGATGTTGATCCTCTTTCTGGGATAACTGTGGCATTGCAAATTGGTGAAATTACACAGTGTGTATTCTGTAATTTTGTTTGACTAAAAAAAAAAAAAATTAACTAGTAAAATAGCCTCTAGGAAAACTCAAAGGAAGCATAGCATCAAAACCTGTAATGTGAACAGCTTAGCATTGAACTTGAAAGGTATCCTGCAGTTAACTATTTCATTTATGGGCCAGGAATTTCTACAAACCAAGTTAAGTAAGCGTTCTTTACAAAGATCTTGCTGGGTTTTGCTATGGATAAAGATGTTGAACAGGCATTGCTAGAGAGAGAAAAGTCTTTAAGTTATGCTATATATTGTTTTAAGTGTCAAAATACATGCCATATTTTGAATCCCTTTAATTCAAATAAGCCATATTTTGGCTTTTAAAAAGCTATTGATTTCAATTGCCTCATTTTATAAATATCACCTCTGAAAAGCACATATTTCTCTCTCCTACAGAAAAATTAATTAGGTATTCCATATTGCTATTATATGACACGATGACATTAATTTCTCATATATATGTGGGTGGGGGAGGAAGGCGATAGAAAGAATAATTCTTATTTTTTTCTCTGATGGTGCTAGAAATCACTGAAGGAAAGTAAAATGCAGGGGCTAAATAAAAATATGGGGGTAGAGAGGGAAAATCAATAAATATCTAAATTATTTAAAGAAAAGCTACTACCGGGTGTCTTACTGTCATGCATCATACCCTGGATCTGAAAGCAGACAGGTGAATTGTCTCCAGCCTGCATTGGTTTGGACACTCTCTCCAGCATGCTCATTAGCAGCTCCAAGTCTAGGCTCCCTGTTAGTAGAAAGGCAGGGATCACAGCAGGGAAGTTATATCTCAGGCTTCTCACATTCCTGCTCTATCTTAGCAAAGCTTTACAAAGCCTTTTCTGGCAGCTCATTAGTAGGTGCACTGATGCATAAGAGACAGTCATTAGAAGTGTTTTTCAACATTGGCTTTTGATCAGGTGACTAGTAGCATCGTGGAGACATTTACTTACATTGTTTTCCATAAGAGATTCTGTTGCTATATTGAGAATGACATACATAAAAATGTTGAAAACCAGCTTGACCTTTCTATGACAAAAGGGGAGAAGAAAAAGAAACTCCATTAGTTCCCTGAATCTTGCCTTTATACTGTCAACTATGACGTAATAGATGCGTGGACAGCTCCCTCAGTAACTGCTGTCTTGTAGCTTTAATAATCTAAGCCAAGTTCAAATCTACCATTTGATTTAGGGTTATGACAAGGGGACACTAGTGTGAGCAAATACAAATAAAATATCACAAGCTTTATAGAGTCTCTTCGAACGCTAGGCATTTGTTTTTTCACCACAAAAGCTGACTTTCCAAATAAGGGCAAAATCCACCATACGCAGCCTAATACAGCTTTGTAAAAAAAAGTTAGCAGACAAAATTCAGATGGCTGATTAGTCTCTAAAGAGAGCTTCCATTGTAGAAATTTGTTAAGGCTCCAAGAACCATTTTTCATAAGTAAAAGGGTAAGACACCACACGTGGAGAAAGTGTATATGGTCAAGCGAACCCCTTCCCCCCCTTACAAAATAAGACTGAATTTGCCATTCCTTTAAGAGTGCTCTGTTTATAAAATAAAGCAGGCTATCATGGGTAATTGTACTTTTGCTCATACATTTTCCTTTCATTGATGATTATCTTTTACCATCAATATTGTCTTCCCTTTTCCCCCAAACACCGATTTTGTCAGGCCTTTATTTGGTGACAATTTTTATTTCATCAGCTCACAGAGTACACTTTTGGCCTTTGGTTCCTTACGAACAGAAGAAAATCATGGTAAGTACATACCCCGACATGTAACTCAAAAGGAGGAGAAGCTTTCTTTGTCAAACTTTACTGAAACAAAGTGCATCAGCTTAATCAGGTCTGTTCTTGGCAATGTAGGAACATGACATGCCAATTACATAAACTTTCAAGTAAGTGAAGACTCCTGCTGACTAATTCAGTGTTGATTGTTTTCCGCTACTTGGCTTTGACTGCTTGTTAAGACTTAAGGGAAAAAAAAGAGAGAGAGAGAGGGGATGGGAGAGAGGGTAAAAATCGTAGGAATTCTCTCCTTCCGTCAAACATTCTTATGATTGCCAGCAATTAGTTAAGCTTCTTGGCGGTAAAATGACAAGATGGAACTTGACCAAATACAATGTGTGGAACTCACAGGCATCTGCCCCAGCTGAAAGACATTACAATGTTTGTTAACCTTACGGGTCATTCCTGATTCACTTCTGCAGACAGAAAACAAGATTTATATAACACAGATCAATACTGCCCTAAGACTTTCACCATTGAGGATGCTGGATTGAGGCACTTCTCTTTATCAGTTTACCATGACACTAATGTATTTTGCCTGTTTTGCCTGGGCAGTGATGAATCTGTTGGCAAGAGAAAACAAATAAGTTTTGTTGTTGAGAGACATGTTGTCCATGATTTGTCTCAGCAGACATGCCAGCTTGCTGGCCAATTCATTTCCTATTTAATTTAAGTGGCGTATCTGTCTTCCCCTTTCAGGTATGTCTTTTGTCTACTGCACAACCACACTGACGGGGTGCTCAGAGAGTTTGTAGTAGATCTCTGCAAGTAGATTGACACAGCAGAGCCAGGAACCCAATCTATAATTTGCAGAAGAATCTCTCTGAAATATAGAGCCACCATCTAATCTGGCGTCTGGCATGAAACCTACCATCTTACTCAGTGTCTGGCATGAAAGAATATTTTAGCACCATTTTACCAATAGTTCATGAATCTGATGATTCTTCCAAATTGTAAATACACGGCAAGTATTCTTTTAAAAATCATAGTTTAAGGGGGCACCTGGGTGGCTCAGTCCGTTAAGTGTCCCACTTTGGCTCAGGTCATCATCTCATGGTTTGTGAGTTTGAGCCCCTTGTTGGGCTCCGTGCTGACGGCTCGGAGCCGGGAGCCTGCTTCGGATTCTCTCTCTCTCTCTCTCTCTCTCTCTCTCTCTCTCTCTCTGTTTCTCCCCCACTTGCTCTCTGTCTCTCTCTCCCTCTCCCTCAAAAAATAAACATTTAAAACAATTTAAAAATCAGTTTATTTCCTAATGGAGAAGTATTTTATTTACTTTGAGAGACCACGTAACTTTAATTGTGAAATATATGTGGAAAAATATGAAAATACTCGGGTGTGTTACATGAGGGTATGGTTCCTAATTTCTTCATTACCTCAATTAATTTTACTCAGCGCTCTCACCTTTAAGACATAGGATACTATTTAAACAGCAGAGAAACAAAACACAAGGTCATTCATTTTAAAAGCAATGTTTCTATAGTTTAATTGTAAGTGAAGCTTCTTTGAAAAGGAAGATAACATACCCTATCACCAGACACCCATGACACCTAACTAAATATTAATAGGAAAGCCAAGGAAGAAATGACATTAAATTTCAAACCATGAAAAAGCTGACACTCTCGGAAAATGTGTCCGGTAGTGGAACCATAGCACAGGAACTCCTAACTCTGACAGTCCTTAAGCAATGGAACAGTTAACAGAGCACAGCACGGTCCACAAATGTGCCAGCTAAATCTCTGTGTCAGAACACATTAATTATAGCAGTCAGTTTACCTTTCTCCCTCATAACATTTTTGATTAAAATTTCACACATTACAATGATATGTGTCTTTTCTACAAGCTGTGAAATTTACTCAGCCATCAATAGGTTTGGATTTTGTTCCTAAGAAGCTTATAGTACATAAAAAGTTGACTTATGATCTCTGAATAGTGAAATCAAGGACAGTTTCTTTTGGATAGACTCAGAATTTTATACCAGCAGTGGTGTCGCAGAGCAAAACATTCATTAGTAATATTGTACCCCCAAAAGCAATAACTTCTCTCTTAATATGTTGGCTCAAAATTTATAACTGCAAGGCTTAATTAAGCTGTAGATTATGTTTTGAAAGGTATAGTCAACGTAATGAATCCCTGAAGATAAAATATAAACAATAAAAGATAATCAAAACATTTATCTATTTAATGGATTTATATAGTTGTGTTGTAAATGTTATTTAACAGATGTGCAAAGATTAGTAAAATAATGCAATGATAATTGTGAACACATTCAAATCATTACTATCTAAATTGACATGCAATACTTCTGTGTTACTCTTAAAACTGCAGAATACAAGTTCATAAGTCTGTCAGTTTGAAATCCAATTATTTTTAAAGGTGGAGCACTGTAGTTTAGATTCTATACTTGTCCGATTAGTTATCTAACACAAGACTGTTCTCTACTTAAAAATTGAGGATTTAAGAAAGTAACCTTGAATGAAGATTTCTTCAGTGTTCCATCATTTATCAGATCTGAAGATTTCCTCTACATCAATCATGTCCTGGAATTACTCTTCTTATGAGATTCCTTTTTTTTAAATGTTTGTTTATTTTTGAGAGAGAGAGAGAGAGAGAGACAGAGTGCGAGTGGGTTAGGGACAGAGACAGCAGGAGACACAGAATCCAAAACAGGCTGCAGGCTCTGAGCTGTCAGCACAGAGACCGACACGGGGCTTGAACCCACGAGCTGTGAGATCATGACCTGAGATGAAGTCGGATGCTTAACCAACTGAGCCACCCAAGTGCCCCGCGAGATTCTTTTTTTAAAATAATCATTTATATAGGAAATATGAGCATGCAGTGTGCATTCATAAATACACGTAAACACATACCTAGCCCCCCTCCTGCATACACAGATAATATAATATGTCAGACTACCTGGAATTGCTAGAGAAATCGCACGTTAATTTTTTTTCACTTTAAAACACAATAAATGACAAATATTTTTCTTATTGAATGAAATTTCATATTGATGTATTAAACCCCTAACTCCTTTATTATATAAAAAACAGTTGAAATATAAGCACCATCTTTCAAATCTTCTCTTGAGTTTAAAAGTTCTATGGATTTGAATGCCAGTGAGGATCTGTAGATCCTCCTCTCAGACATGAATGTTCGAAACCTTTCCTTCATAAGAAGAGCACTTCTTTTGATAAAAGAGCTAATTGGACCCTAATCAATTTCCTTAGATCTCACTTACAGTTTTACAAAATTCAATAGTTTGCCTTTAAAAAAGGAAAATTTCTCAAAGAGAGAATATACCATATTTCAAATAATCTATATTTGGAAATGGGGTCAACTATATTGGTTAAATTCTTTTAAAAAATGAAGATTTGGCTAACTGTAGGGTCATTGATTCTAAGGATTTGTAAATTATAGACTGTAAATACCTTTTTAGCATCCATGAATAACCGAAGTTGAACCATTTGTGAAGTGAAACTGGTCCCTTCTCATGACACCTCGCCATATTTCTAATGTGGGAATCCACAGCAATATTCCCACGCCTGGACCAGGGATGATAAGGCTCTGGCTTCCTTCTCTTCAACTCACTGCCCAATTTTCCACTGAAGAAGTCCAATTCCATTCATGATGAGGCATGTCTGTGTTAATCCTTATTCCAAGAAGGTTGTTCTAGTTAACCTATATCCTACCCACTGTCATTTAAACTTATCCTTTTCATTCTTGCCATTGAAGGGGATAAACTACTAACGACTATTTTTCATAAACTTGAGGGAAAGTGGTAGGCTGCTTTTCAGTCTTTCCTTCTCTAAATTATTTAATCTGAATTTCCTTATTTTTCCTCTGTTAGCCTGCTTTGCAATCTTATGGTTATTTCTACTTATTTCCTCCTTCACATCATCTTCAATTTCCCACATTTAGCTTAATGTGAGGATCCCAAATGCTAATGCAGCCCCAAGTTTAATGCCCCAGTGTACAAACATCAAATTGGCCATGGAATGACTGAGTTTAAACATGTTAACTGAGTTTAAACACGTTAACAAGCACACTAGTAAATACAAATAAACTTCCATTATATCCAATTTGCATGTACTTTCCAAATAAAATAGAGATTGCTATTTATCTAAGAGTCAATATTTATTAAGAATGTTGGAAGACACCATTCACAGAGGTCACACCAGGACTTTCACCAAGCAATATAACCAATATCAGGAATAATATAAGTGATATTCTTTCCCAAGGAAATGATACATTTGAGTATCATTGAGATGGGCTGGGGAAAGAAGCTGTGCATCATCAAGATCTTTCTTTCTCCATCCAGACAGCACTGCAGAGGTCATTTGGGAGAGACCCACTTTTCCCATCACTAACTTAGCTTTGCCCTCCTTGGGAGATGTGTATAGGCTTCCGCTCTTCCTTACCCTCGCTGGGTTATGCAGAACCTGGTGGTTTCCAATGTGCTATTCCTAGAAATCCTGAGTTCTTCCTCCTATTGCTCTGGCACTCAGAAGCTTGGACAATGTAACTCAGATCCTCAATTTTAGATGCTCTAAAAACAGACATAGGCAGGCTTTGGTACAACAGAAATTTAAAGGCTAGATTAATTCTAGAACTTTCACTTTAAATCAAAAGCATTCTTAGTTTATCCAAAGAGATCACGGTGGGCCAGAGGTTCCAAAACTTTAAATGTCAGAATCACCTGGAAGGTTTGTTAAAATACACATTACTGAGCCCTGAGTTCAGAGCTTCTGATTCAGTAGATGTGTGATGAGGCTTAAGAATTTTTCTTCTTCACAGCAAAGGAAACAATCAGCAAAATCAAAAGGCAACCTCCTGAATGGGAGAAAATACTTGCAAATTACATATCTGATAAGGGGTCAAATATCTAAAATATATAAAGAACTCATACAACTCAGTGGCAAAAAACACAATCTGAGTTTTAAAAATGGGCAGAGGATCTGAATAGACATCTTTCCAAAAAAGACAAATTAACCAACAGATAATGAAAAGGTGCTCACTGTCACTAATATCAGGGAAATGAAAATCAAAACTACAATAAGGTATCACCTCATCTTAGAACGCTGTTATAAAAAAGACAAGAAATAACAAGTGTTGACAAGATGTGGAGAAAAGGGAACACTGTTGGTGAGAATGTAAATTGGTGTAGCTACTGTGGAAAGCAGTTTGGGGTTTCCTCAAAACATTTTAAAATGGAACTACCATATGTTCTATCAACCCTCTTGTGTATATCTATCCAAAGAAAGTTAAAACA
The DNA here is from genome assembly GCF_014898765.1 of Herpailurus yagouaroundi. Classification (NCBI taxonomy): domain Eukaryota; kingdom Metazoa; phylum Chordata; class Mammalia; order Carnivora; family Felidae; genus Herpailurus; species Herpailurus yagouaroundi. The sequence continues at coordinate 44,857,515 of NW_024412395.1, forward strand.
CTAATTTGAAACGATATATGCACCCCCATGTTCACTGCAGCATCTTTTAAGATATCCAAGACATGAAAAATACCCAAGACATCAAAATATCCATTCATGGCAATGGTTAAAGAAGATCTATCTATCTATCTATCTATCTATCTATCATCTATAATGGAATATTATTCAGCCATAAAAAAGAATGAAATCTTGCCAATTATGACAACGTGGATGGACCTTGAGGGCATTATTCTGAGTGAAATAAGTCATACAGAAAAACATAAATATCATATGATCTCACTTATATGTGAAACCTAAAAACAAAACAAAACAAGCTCATGGGTATAGAGAACAGACCATTGGTTGTGTAAAGCAGTGCATTGGGGGGGTCCATGAAATGAGTGAAGGGATCAAAAGGTACAAATTTCCAACTTTAGAATGAGTAAGCCATGGGGATGCAATTCACATCTTGGTGACTATAGTTAACAATACTGTATTGCATATTTGAAAGTAGCTAGAAGGATAGATCTTGAAAGTTCTCATCACAAGAAAAAAAATGGTAACTGTATGGTGAGGGATATTAACTGGATTTCTTTGGTGATCATTTTGCAATATATATAAATATTGATTTTTTTTAAAAAGTAATTTCCACTTCTAACAGCTCTCAGATAATGATAATACTTGTGGCTGGGGACCACAAGTTTGAGAGCCACTGGTGTAAGCTATGCTTACACAGGCAAATTCTAGAAGAGATGAAATTTCTAGGACTTCATAAAACTCACACACACACACACACACACACACACACACACAGTGAAAATACTGGGAATGAACTGAGTCCTTCTTGTCCTTCATTATCTTACTTTTTTTAACCTAGGCTTGGAAAATAATTTGGTCACTAGGGACTCAGAATTTTATTTGTTTCCTTGTCTTCCTCAGAGCTATGTTTTTGTAGGCAAAGGTTAGTATAGGCAAGGACCTAGTTTTAGCTGATACTATCTGCGCCTTCCACTGCCTCTCCTCCCCTGGTTTCATGTCACAGGAAACCACTCTCATAGAAGCACAGAGGAAGCAAGAGCTCTGTAGCAGCATTGCCCATGTGTGCCTATGAGAACAGTAAACCTGGCTTTTAGTTCTGAAAATGTTTTACGTATCCAAGTAAGCATCAGAGTTCTAGCGTTTTTCCACAGACGTTTATTAAATTCCTCCTCTAGTTTATAATACGGCAAATTATAATGGGTACAAAGACAAATTTGGGGGTCTTTGAATAACTTCCACTTGTATCACTTTACTATTAAAAACTATTTTTGCCTGTATTATCAGGTGTGATTCTGTGAGGTAAAGATGAAATTTAAGTAATTCCTGGGATTTGTACATCTTGAATTAGTTTCACCAAATAGACTCCAAGACAAGGATTTGAGAGCAAATAACTTATTCGGAAAGTCATCCCGAAAGTACTGTTGAAGGAGTGGAAATGTGAGACAGAGACGGGAGGAAAAGCCAATAAATTAAATGCGCATAGATGAACAAGCTCACAATAAAGTCCACAATCTATATATTAATTGGTCAAGGAAAGATGGTAAGAATTTATCAGCCAGGAGACATTTGTGTGCTTTAGTGCATTTTTTTTAACCACGACAAAGATTTTGAACATTTCTCAAATGCCTCAATAAGACTACTTTTGAAAATGAATGATAGTTTCCCCTGCCAAGTTTTGCATCAAAGCTGACCATGCTGCTCCTACTTTGGAATTTTAAACAAAATCTAATTAAATCAACAAAGTTCGTGGGTTGGGGGTTAGGCTGTTTCCTGAGTGCACATGACTCTCCAGCTCTGCCTGGAAGAGCGTTCAGCCTTGTTTTCAGCTGACTTTGTCTTCTGGCTGGCCCTTGATCACTCTTAATGATCCCCAGCTGTACCAGTTCCCTGCCTGCTTTAACCTCAATTGGCCTGGCCTCACATCTCCGCAGCGTCTGGAGGACAAATGAAGCCAAGCTGACCAGCACCTCCTTAATGTAGTCCCAGATAATAGGTGCTAATAGACATTTAAATCATTCCTTTTGTTCTTCTATACGTGCTGTGAAAATTAATATGGGCATTGTTTTTTTTTTTTTTAAATCAGGGATAAACTATAATAAGGTGGTGTGCCTGTCAATCTGGTTTCCACCTCGCTCACCTACTTCGTTATTTTAAAGATGTTTACAAACCTGCCAGCATAGCACAGAGGCTATGACTGAAAGGCCATAGAAATGTGTTCAGAACTGGCCACAGATGGGCTACGGCCCTGGGGCCTGAGTGTACCATTGTCTATATCCTACCTCGTTCTAAAACTGACCCTTTCCCCAGGATGCCTTTTTATGAAAATCATAGATCATATAATAATAGTAGTAGTAGTTGACTCTATTGGCTTATTTTAAATTAAAGATTAAGAAAGTATCACAAAATCAAGCGTTAGACATGAAGATTGGCAGGGGGTAAGTTTGTCATATTTGGCTATTACCTCATTAACAGAAAGGAATCCAGACCCTCTGTTCTATACAGAGATATTAACAGATGTAACTTAGCTAAAGGCACGGAGGTTATACGCAGTCCAGAAACGATTACTAATGAGTAAATAGTCAAAATGCACACAGGCACACCTTGAATGCTGTATGTTCCAGGTCATGTCAATCAATTGCCTAACTTTGTTCAAATTACTAGTTTATATGTACACACCCTCCCAGAACCCAGTGCAGGTCCTTATTAGGAATTGTTGTTGTATTTTATTTTTATCTTTTATTTTTGTTATTTTAAGATCCAATTATTTTTCTGGAAACAGCAACAACACAAAAGAAATCAACATCCTCAGTCACTCTTCTCAGCTCGGGAGAGAATTTTGAATTGCCAACAGCTTCTTCGTGGCTACTATCGTCATCAGCCACAAAGTCAGCTTCTTCACGCTGCGCTCTAGACACAGCATTAGAATATGTTGACAGTGAAAGGAGAAACCACGGACTTGAAAAGAACTATTATAAAATGTCATCCAGTAATTTTCCTAAGAACTTTTGTCACCATGGACAATGGTAATATAATGAACAAAGCTTTCTTGAAAAAATGTACCTGGCAGTTTTTCTTTAGACAACTGAGGATAGATTGCTTGCAAAGTTGAAGATACATTTGTGTTTGTTAAATTCAAGTTTCACCTACATTTATGCTTTTATTCTACAGGAAGCCATCCTGGTATATATATATGTATACACTTTATACATGGGTACATGTGGAGTATATGCATCTCTGTCATTGTGGTGTATTTTGAAAAATGAGTGTGTAGGTATATACATAAATGTATGTAGTATGCAACCACATTATTCTAGTTGAAACTGAGTTTCAAAGTGTTACCTGTTCATACTCCGAAAAAATTTTAGAGATAATCACCCTGTGAACAATGGTTCCAGATGGATTTACACTGATTTTATAATTTTTCTTTGAATTTATTTTTGGTCTTGTGAGTTGTGTGAAAGAAATATAGAACTGTTAAATAATGTTATTTAATGTGAGTTTAATCATCCCACTCCCTTTTGTATGGCAACCAGGTTTTTATTTCATGTACTTATGCTCCAAACTCAATTCTGCACTTGGACATTCATGCTATGAAACTCCTCGGAGAATCAAACCAAAATCACCAAGAATGTATTTCAAGTTGAAGATTTTACATAGCTGGCTGGCAGAAAATTTGCCTATAATCATATGCTTGTGATATCACAGTTGGCTTCTTGGTGAATAACCTTCCTGTCAACACTGAATGGGTGGCGTGTGTGTGTGTGTGTGTGTGTGTGCGCGCGCGCGCGTGTGTGTGTTTGTGGTGTGGTTAGTACCATGAGTTGCTTTGCCCCAGCCCCTGACATTGTTTACTTCTACCTACTTTTAAGTCAAGTGTACTACGTAATGCACTTTAAAGCTAAAATGCAAAACACTATGTAAATGCAAGATTTATTCACCTTCCAAAAGCTGATGAAGGCAACGTCTGAACTTGCCTTACCGAAAGGATTTTTGCAGCAAATGGTTCAGAAAGCCCTTCATTCAGGTCTGCTGGGAATAATGTGTCCAAAGTAAATACCCAAAAGGCCTTCCTTCTACTAAGTTCACCACCTGAATTATCCTTTCTCTGTGAAGGATTAATTTTCTAAATGCCTATGAATTTCAAACTAGAAACTGCATGGTACAAATTAATAAAGAGTTTAGCTGTAGGGCAATCAGTGGCACTTTTTCTAATCAAACACAATATACCCAATGTACTCTTTTAAGATTCTAATAGTTCACCAAATATATTCGAAGCGACATGGGCATGTCATCACACAAATAGCGTTATTAGAAAAACAATTTCCGAATTAATAAAATCCAGACTATCATTGCCAGGATGTAAGGAGCATTTGACGAGTGAGAACCAGCAGTGTCTCTGTGGAAAGCGTCAGTTAAACTCTCCAAATGCACTGGCATCTGAGAACACTGACTTCACTCTTGCTTTGAGTTTAAGACTTACCTAAAAGTACCGCCTTAGTGATTCAGGAAGACTAAGATTAGCATGTTTGCTTGAGCCTCTCCTCTTGTCTTTCATCTGCCTCTTCTTTCCTCCTCCTCCATTTTCTTTTCTTGTATAACCTCAGATGCAAAGAACAAGGTAAATCCGTCAGCTCATGGCACCTGATCCTATCCCATTTCTTCAATGTGTGTCGCTGTTTTATTTTGGTTTTAGTGGTTCTCCATCATCCCTATTTTTCTTTCCCTTTTCCTCTTCCTACTATGTACACACTCCCATTAAAAGTAAATTTGTAGGATAGGTAAGAATACTTAGAAACATCTCTAGGTGTATATTGGAATTTTTACTTTTATGTAATACCTATTACACTATTGTCCTTGCTTTTTACCTCTCTGGGTTTTGCCTTTTTTAAAAAAATTTAATGTTTATTTTTGAGAGAGAAAAGAGAGACAGAGTGTGAGTGTGGGAGGGGCAGCGAGAGAGGGAGACACAGAATCTGAAGGAGGCTCCAGGCTTTGAGCCATTATTAGCACCGAGACCACCGTGGGGCTCAAACTCGCAAACTGCTAAATCATGACCTGAGCCGAAGTCAGATGTTTAACTGACTAAGCCACCCAAGTGCCCCAGCGTTTTGTCTTCTTGTTTGTTTTCCTTTTTTCACTCAGCAAGAAGATTTAAGATTTCCTCTTCCTCTATGTACTTCTAGTTTATTGCTTATGAGTATCCCCACTTTTCTTACCCATCTTCCTACTGATGGACCCTTAGATTGCTTCCAATTCACACACACATACTCACTCATACACACATATGCGCGCGCGCACACACACACACACACACACACACACAGTGTTGAAGTAAGCATTCTTGTATTACATACCCTATTAGAAACCTAAGCAAGAGTTTCTCTGGATGGCATACATACTCAGGAATAGAACTGTAGACCCATATGGTAGAACTGTAGACCCATATCTGCACATTAAATTTCACTGAGTACCGTAACCTATCACTGTAGGTACAGTGTTACTATTTTAATTTGCTTTTCTCTCTTTACTAGTAGTACTACTAATATCTCCTTGCCCATTTTTCTAGTTTTCCTTTCTCTTTTTATTTTACAAAAGTTCTTTAACTGATGTAAACTACAGCCCTGTTTTGCATTTTTGGAATGTGTGTGTATAAGAAAACCTTATGCACTTTAATATCACAATATCATTAACATTTACATAGAATTTTCAAGATCGACATACCTAGTCGATAGTGTCTTAATACTCTTATTTGAAACCTTGGAAATTTTATTGTAAATATTCTCTGCCTTATTTATATATTATTATTGGGTCTGCAGCTATTATTAGTTTTTACATTTGGAGATTTCTATTCTAGTAGTGACTGCCTTTTAAAATTTTATCAACATCTGAAAAATGGATATACTTATAGGCAAACTTTTAGAAAATGAAATCCAGTGGAATAGATATTAGTTCTAAACTCTATAAAATATCTTCCTTCATGTTGTTGGTTTTCTGTTTATCTTTTCAAAAGTAAATATTTCTAAGTTCTAAATATTATATTCTAAATATATTTTTCTCTGTGGCTATATATATGTATCTATATCTATATCTATATCTATATCTATATCATCTGTATCTATATCTATTTCTATATCCGGAGATTACATCTTAGAGACTGGAAGGGAGTAGATGTTGAAAATAAGCACAGTTTTATTAAAAGACTTCATAAATACTGGAAAGGAAATTTTCTTTTTTGACTCTTACAATTTCCTTCATTTTGGATGAGAAATTCCTGGGCTTGAGTTTTTGACTCTTGATTTGAGATATTTTGTGTTCTTAATGATCTTAAGTAAAACTCAGAATCCATACAGAAGGGCTGGAAGAACAGGATTTAGGACAGTTAACTCTGACTGTTACATGCATTCCTTCATAACCATGGGTATAGCGGGATGGCAGAACATAATTAGGAAGGGGTTCTCTTCCCCAAAGGAAAAATCCCGTCATTACCTTGTTGTGAGGGGTACAGGAGAGTGTGGAGAACATGTGAACATAAAGCATAAAACAGCAGGAATCCTGGGTGAGGAAGATGGTGACTCAGCCTTGTGGAGACATGGCCTTTGAGTGATTTTCCCACCCGTGCATAAGGATTTGCTTTGATCCTTCCAAAATCCAGCAAATGGATCTCTCTTGTGACAAGTAACATACATGTGCAAGAAAGTTATTTGTGATGAAGGGTGTGATCCATAACCCTTGACTACAACAAAGCAAACAATTGCACCCAGTAGTGAACTCATGACCTTAGATTCATTAGCTGAGTGTTCTCACCAATTGCACAACCAGCCATGAATATATACAGGAAATGGGTCCTGCTGAACTTCAATGCCACTTCATAGTCAGAACTCAACTGTAGAAATTACCCAGACAGTCTGTACACCAAAGAGCATGAAAGAGGGATTGCAGTACAAGAAAATTAGGGTCTAATCACTCTCAAAAATTTCAGTTCATGAATATGACACTGACTACTAGCAGATTCAACTCTTAGAATATAAAATAATTTGTGGTTTGTGAGTCCTTAATTTATTTAAATTGATACGTAATTTCAGATTTAGTGTTATTCATAAATCATAAATGAAAACTTATCAAGAGAAGAAATTTTATTAAGAACCAAGAAAACTCTTTATGGATAGTTTTGTTTACAACCCTAAACTGTTTCTTAAACTATAAAGAAATAATCAATGTAAATTATTATTTATTATGCTATTTTACATGTTATAAATATTATATAATGTAATTTGATTTTATTGAAAATAAAATATATTTATTGAAATGTAAAATACTATCACTGTCAATATCATCTCTTCTTGTAAATTAAATTGAATTAATGACAGCATAAAAGAAAATCACAATAAAATATGTACCTATAAAGCCAATTGTTGGACATCAGGATATCTTCTACAAGAGAATAACATGTCAATCATTAACAATTCAATAAACTACATTTTTATAGTGATTTAAAGAACAGGGTTATATTTGGAAATAGAATATGCTTTTCAAATTTTCCAAGGAAAAGTTGGCATCTGAACATTAAATCGTCATGAAAATTTGAGGGCTTGTGGGAGATCTTAAATTATATTATTATGCCTCCGTTAACTGCGATGTACAGGATGAGAGATTCTGATTCAGACCTAAATCTGGTTCAACCATATTAAATAAACATGTACATAAGACAAAAATAGTCAAATATTGGAGATTTCACATGGTTCAACGTAGCAATTTTGTCTTTGATTTTTGTTGGCTGTTGGTCACTTTCCCGTTACATAAGCATAACTTCTCAATTAAGAAAACTTGTGTCCTCGGGCACCTGGGTGGCTCAGTCTGTTAAAGAGCCTGACGTCGGCTCAGGTCATGATCTCATGGTTCATGAGTTCGAGCCCTGCCTCGGGTTCTGTGCTGACAGCTCGGAGCCTGGAGCCTGCTTCGGATTCTGTGTCTCCTTCTCTCTTTGCCCCTCCCCCACTTGTGCTCTGTCTCTCTATAAATAAACCTAAAATAAATGAACGTAAAAAATTCTTTATAAAAAAAGATATTTTAAGAAAACTTGTTTCCTTTTCATATGTCTCTTTCTTTAAAAATCAAATATAAAAGAGAAGCTCCCAGTTAGTGAAGGTGTGTGAATCAATGGATTCCAACAACGTGTTCAAATATAGATAGAAACTAAAGAAAGCCTTTTAGACATTTTCAAAACTGCATAACAAATATAGAGAGCTGGGTATTGGTATTTGATTTGAAATTTTTTACTCAATTATCTTAAAAGTTTGAATATTAGGAATTCTAGAATTCTAGAATATTAAGAATTCTAATTTTGATATTAAATTTAAAAGTAGCTATACACATAACATAGTTGATAGCTGTATAACAATATTTCATTTTATTTGTGTGCACATAACTGATTAGGATACATAAGTTTATAGAGAGAGTATATATGATAAGGTTGTTGGTCAGGCAATGTAAACAGAGGAAGGTGGATAACATAAGAACCACTGGTTTTCAAAATGGGATGGTTTGCATTATAGTTAATACTGTTCTCTTCCACATGCTTTTTTTTGTTGTTGTTTATTTGTTGCTTTTGAGCCTTGGAGGTTTGAGACAAGAAAGATCATGAAATAGAGGTGTGAAAATTCAGATAGCAGTTAATTAGTTTAGTTAGACTGTTAACACGAACATAATGGATTTTCAGTTTTTTTCTCTTTTTTATCCTCTGACTTCAGGCAATTATACACCAGTGCTTCTTGAATAAGTTATTGTACATGATTTCAGAAAATAGACTGCTTGCACACTTAAGCCCCACCTAATTAATTCAATTTATTGAAATTGTTTATTCATCTTAAGTCCAGTTGAGTCTACAATGACCACCATTGAGCTCATTCATATAGTGTTATCTTCGATGGTGAAGTAAGTCACCTTTTTTCTTTCCATTGCTCCTGAGGAAATATTGTATATTGAGCAGTTTACAATTTAAAAACACTAACTTTACCAAAGAGAGATTATGTTTATTGATTCTTACATAAATGCATCTGAGAAATGAGCCACATTTGGGTCTTGAATTTTACAGGAGTATTTTAAATTTTGTCTTGACATTTTATAATTTACCTTTTATTTTTCTAACACATTGGGAAAATCCAAAAATGGGAATTGAGTAAAACAATCTAAAGTTTTCAAAACTAAGACAATAAGGATGGGGACTTTGAGAAGCAGTTTTATTTTCTCATATTATGGGAATATGTACAGAAGTTTTCCTGATTCAACATAAGGGACTCTCTTGTTTCCAAGAGTGATAGCTCTCATTGTAACTTTTCCTTTGTGTTTCTGAATTACAAAACACTGCTCCACTCAAATTCTTCTGCATCATCCAAAAGGCTATTGTTATAACCCATTCCTAGGGTTGGGTATGAAAGACAGACCCCAGGAGCCTCAATTTGGGGGGAGTCTGAGATTTCTGCAACAATCAGGTTTGACATCACTCATTTATTCAACTTTTTAAGTAATTATCTAAACTTTTTAGAGTTTGGCTTCAGAAAATAGAAAGCATCTAAAATATCCTTCACACTATATAAATGAATTTAAAAAAATGAACAGTCTTACTGGGGGATATGGGCATAACATTTAAGTAAAGACAATGATAATCTGACCATTCTACAATTGCCACATAACAAAAAAGCACACCATCCTCTACATTTTGTAGTGATTGTATGATAGGGAAAGATAGAATAAAGTAGGCAGCGAGGGAAAGGTTAGGACCCGAGGAGTCTGGGTGGGGTGCAGAAAAACACATATTTTGAAACAATGCTTGGAGCATTTGGCCACAATCAAAGCCCAAACCCCCTAGGTCATAACCGTCATAATGTTCCTGATCAACCCCCTTGGGTTGTAAGGTTCCTTTTAAGAATGTAACAGACACCGCCTACTCCCCCACAGCTCCCCCCAGGAATTTGACAATCAAAATGCCTAACTAAAAAAAGTAAACTGTAAAACTTATGTTAAACAAGGGACAGTATAACCATGGCCTGATTCCCCACACAATGGAGTGAATTAGGGACGGAAAACCCAGCCCCTAGAGTTATCAAGCCAATAAGGATAGAACCTGAGAAGCAGCGATGGGGAAACGGGGGGGGGGGGGGGGGG
>NW_024412395.1:44867793-44871847 GCF_014898765.1 Herpailurus yagouaroundi
GCCACCAAAACCCTATAAAGCAAAGCCCCTTGCCTATAGTCCGGAGGTATTTACTTTCGAAAGGCCCCCTCTGTAAAGGGAGCTTTTATAGTATTCTTATTTTCTAATCTTATACTCTAATAAACGTTTGCCTGCTGCTCATTTTATTCTCTGTCCACCTCTTCATTCTTCAAAGTGGTGAGATAATGAAGCTGGGCATTGAAGTAAAGAATCTTGCAACAATTGCATCAGTAAACTAGAAACAACTAAAAATTTGTGGCCAACCAGAAGATGAAAAACATAAATATCTACAAATGAAGACATTCATTACTTTAGGAAGGGGTAACTTTCTTGCCTCAAATCATCAAGAAATCTTGGAATATTTTCAAAATAGACAACAAGCCTACCATGGATGGCCCCAATTTTTTAACATAATATAAATGGTGTAATAATCAAAGGAACTTTGATGAAAGGAAAAAAATATTCTCATGTATTCTCAGAGTTCCAAAGAAAGTATTTTATAACATGATTAGAGTCCCTGAATGAATCACATTTCTTACTTGGAAAAGAAATGAGGACCTGGGTTAGGAAGGAAGCAGGAAGATTGAAAAGGGGGAACACGTTTTTTTTTTTGTTTTTAGTTTTTTTAAATGTTTTGTTTTATTTTTGAGAGAGACAGAATGTGAGCAGGAGAGGGGCAGAGAGAGACAGAGACACAGAATTCAAAGCAGGCTCCAAGCTCCACGCTGTTAGCACAGAGCCTGATGTGGGCCTCAAACCCAGAAACCACGAGATAATGACCTGACCCAATGTCAGATGCTTAACCAACTGAGCCACCCAGGCAATGTTTTAAGAAACATTATAAAGAAACTACAGGATCTGGTGATTCACCAAGTAACATGTAGGAGATGACAAAGAAGGACATGTCACAGGTCACTCTAAATTTTCTGCTACTCAAGCATGTTTATAACCATTTTATCTCTTTTCCTTCCTCATTTCGTACCAAGCAGTGAAATGCAGATTACATGTAAATTTTGTCTGATAATGTGCAATGGCATTTACACTGATTTCTTAAAGAAAGTCTCCAAAGTTTACTTAATGTTTGTTGAATTTGGGACGATGTTGCTAACACCAGGTAAAGATGTCTAGCAGGCAGGACTGATGCTCAGGAGACAGTATGTGTTCACTTATCAGGTAGACTTAATAAGAGAACAGATGTAACTAGATATGGTGCCTAAGTTTACTTTTAGAGCTATTAGTTACCGATTTCAAGGCTTCTCCCTGGATTAATTTCATGCCAGAGACTAACATATTACTAAAATATCTTTTTTTTTAAAGTTTTTTTTTTTTTTTAAGGAAAATAATGTATCATTAAATACTTGACTTCTGGAAACACTTTTGTCCATACTCCTATTCTCAAAAGCCAGGAAAGACACAATTTGGGAGAGCGTTGATAGTGACAAATTCAGTTATCTCGAAGACATATACAGGCTGCCCAGGTCTTGCAATCTATTCCCACATAGCATAATGCTGTCTACATTGACTGGGCCAGAAATACTTCATTTCACTGGATCACAATCTTATAAGACAGCCTTGTCATTTTAATTTGTCACTCTTTGTCTCCTATTTCTCATTGAAGTCTCATCTCTTCAGCCAAGTGCCATAGGCTACTTTTCCCAGGGAAAAAAAATGCTATCACACTGAATAGAAAAAGGAAAGTCCCTAACAGAAAGTTTGTGTCTAAAGACACTACTATAGATTCCATTCCCACAGACATAGCAGGTGGTATAAATACAATCTAAACTGAGACAGAAAAATGAATTGTTGCTTCTATTCCCTGTCTCCAGTGTTTCTCGGAATGTTATATCTGCTTCTTCTACACAGCTATTGATTTGGTATCCCTTATCATCCACAGAGCAAAAAGGAAGGGGGGAAAGGAAATAGAGGATGGGAGGGTTAATGTCTGATGTATGGTCTGAGTCTGAAAAAATATAGCAATTTTGAATTATTAAGAACCATAAGCTTATCTCCTTCAGAAATCCTTCCTGCTGATTTAGAAAATAGGTCCCATTTTTATTAAAGCTCCACCCTGTATAAAGAAGTAGTGTACAGATAGGAGACACTTTTATTATGTTTTGTCCTTTTTTAAAATTTGATCTAAAAATTTGCGACATCGATTACATGCAATATAAATGTCATATGTATACTAATGGTATATATATCACTCTTTTCACTTGTTTAAAAAAAGGAATTAAAGAATTTTTCTGATGAATAAAAATGCCCTCCTTCTCCTTATTACACCTTGGAACAACAAACACGATGCTGACTGAGCTTCCCATAATTCTGTAAAAAGTATCCACTGGTTTTATAACTAAAGACTGAAAGATCTATATGTCTAACATATGTTCTATACATAGCAACTCATCCCTTCTGTTGGGCTTTGTTTAAGGGTACTTTGCCTTTGTAAGAAAAGGATTTAATTAATGGCAGCATTTTACATTTTTTCCTGCAGTGGAGAAGATAACTACAGAATTAGTACTTACTCTACCTGGGTTTGAAGACATAGGACTTCCAACCCCAGTGCAGACACCTGAGAACTTGGCAGCGTTGTTAATTCTGGTTGGCCTTCTAATTCAAAACTAAAAAAAAAAAAAAAAAATCTTCAAAGTCAAAGCAAAACAAACAAAAAATGGAAGCCTAACTTTTATACTCTCTATGTAAATTACTTTGCATCATGCCTTACTTTTCTTCATATTTCTTCAAAAAAATGCTGAGAAATTCTTATAAGGAGCTATATAAGAGTGAATGAAGACTAATGTGAAATGAAATGGCCCAAAATTGTGTGAATGCCCATTACCATCTTCATAAAATATTAATGACAAATAAGCATATTTTTTTAATTTTTTTTAACGTTTATTTATTTTTGAGACAGAGAGAGACAGAGCATGAACAGGGAAGGGTCACAGAGAGAGGGAGACACAGAATCTGAAACAGGCTCCAGGCTCTGAGATGTCAGCACAGAGCCCGACGCGGGGCTCGAACCCACGGACTGTGAGATCATGACCTGAGCTGAAGTCGGACGCTTAACCGACCGAGCCACCCAGGCGCCCCACAAATAAGCATATTTTTAAGAACTAAGGTATAATATTAGACTCATAGGTATTTAGTTGTTCATATGCCTTTCATGTATGTGTTCCTTGTTTGAAATTATTTGCTTTAAGGTCAAAGACCACATAAATGTAAGCAATTCTGCATGCTATTAGGTACAGGTAAGATACAAAAAAGAGTTTTTATGTGATAATCTGATATTAAAAGTAAAGTGTGTGCAATAAGTCAGAGAGAAAAAGGAATATGTTAGAGCTGGATATTAAAGACTAGAATACAGGATTTAATTCTAGTCACACTTAAGGCAAGTAATTTAACTTTGATTTGGGGGCTTCCTCTCATGTATTCCCTTTCTGTGGCTCTGCACCTGATTGTATTCCAACATTGTGGACACGTCCTCTAATTTATGATGCTAGAATGTTGCATGAGAAAGTGCTGTTATATCACTTTTTTACCCTCCAAGGATGTAAAACACAAAATGAACAAATTTAGTATTTAATACAAATGTGCACAGGTGGACATTAAACAAATGTTTCCTGATAAAGATAGCTATACATCTGTGTGTTCACCTGCTCAAAGAACTACCAAAGCATCAGGAAACACTGGAGTGTGAACTATGTTTCTAAAAATGATGGCGTCAATGGGTTGTCTAAGAATGTAGTTTGAAAAAAAAAACACATAAAATTTGTTTTTTTAAATTAAGTTTTACTGAAATTTAGTGAATCTTTTCACTTGAGAACAATAGCATAAGCAATTTGCATCACGAGGTATAGGAAATAAAACAAGATGAATGAGTAGCCATCAAAATCCTGGATCAACACATACTGTGGTGAGCATTGAGCAATGTATAGTATTGTCTTTGTTTTGCACTTGAAACCAATGTAACATTGTGTGTCAACTATATTTTTATAGTGGAAAGGAGAAAAGAAAGAAAGAAAGAAAGAAAGAAAGAAAGAAAGAAAGAAAGAAA
>NW_024412395.1:44871857-44923483 GCF_014898765.1 Herpailurus yagouaroundi
AAAGAAAGAAAGAAAGAAAGAAAGAAAGAAAGAAAGAAAGAAAGAAAGAAAGAAAAGGAAGGAAGGGGGGAAGTTATGTTATCATGTCAATTACTTTTCCTTTGTAACTTGGCTTTTATAGTTGCATAATAGTCTATTTTATGGATTTACCATATTCTACTTAACCAATTATCTACAGATATGTGATCAGGTTATTTACAATACTTTAATATTGGAAATAATATAGTGATGAAAATCATGTACACTCTCTTTTGTATACATTTCAGTGTTTTTTAGGAAAATTTAGAAGAAATAAGCTAACAGATAAAATTTAAACACATTTTTTTGATGTTTATTTATTTTTGAGAGACAGAGAACGACCAGGAGAGGGGCAGAGAGAGAGGGAGACACAGAATCTGAAGCAGGCTCCAGGCTCTGAGCTGTCAACACAGAGTCCAACGGGGGGCTTTGAACTCACGAACTATGAGATCATGACCTGAGCCAAAGTCAAATGCTTAACCCACTGAGCCACCCAGGCACCCTGGTTATCCACGTTTTAGGCTTTTGTTACATATTGCCAAATTGCCTTCCAAACAAGATGTACTAATTTTTCTCCTAAAATCTATAGACAAAGGGTGCCTATTTTCCTAGATTATCATTTACATTGGATGTTAATTGGGAATTTTTGAAGAGTGATTCTCTTTTTCACATCTCTGTAGTTGGCATTGTTATAAAATAACAAATAATGTGAAAAGATTACTGACAATGCCTATTTAAAAATGCATAAATACTCAAAGAGAGAACATATAAAAGCCCTGGACATCTGCATGCTATAGTACATATGATATTAAGTGCTTAACCATTTATTTGTCCATTTATAAAACATGTTGTAGTAGGATTAAACTGCATCCCCAAAGAGACATTAACTTGTATTATACTGAAGTATTTATTATTGCAGCATATGTAACAGATAATATTTGTTTACATTTTTAATTACTTACATTTTCAGCCAAGAAAATCTCTGAGGATAATGCTTCATTTACAAGAGTGTCCTGGCAAAAGACAACATAATGTAATCACATATTACCAACAATTCCATGACAACGATGCAGTGGTTTTAAAATGACTTCCAAATAAAAGCTTAATTATAGCAAGCTATAAAAAAATTAAACAGAAGATACAATAATGGCACTAAAATTAAATTAAGAAAAAATCACACAGTACATAAAGATGTGAATAGAAATGAAGATAGTGAAACTAAATACCTGGCATATTGTCCATTATGTTCTGGAATCCCATTGTTCAAGTCTAATTGCTCCTTCCTCAGAACTCACAATGCTGGATACAAATGAGCCATAGGGCTATACTCAATAATCAGAACTGATGCAATGTTTGGAGGAAATAAGGTACTTTTTATTAAAAGTCATTTCTGCTTTTTCTATTCTAGTGAGATTGGTGGTGGGGGTGGTGGTTGGAAGCTGGGGGAGCAGGATTACATTATTATGAAGGACAGGGACTATATCATTACCCATTTTTTAATTTAAAAATGCACTGCATTCAAGGTTGGGGGGATGGGTGAAATAGGTGAAGGAAATTAAGAGTACACTTGTCATAATGAGCACTGAGTAATGTATAGAATTGTTGAATCACTATATTGTAGACCTGGAATTAATATAACACTGTATGTGAGATATGCAGGAATTAAAATAAAAAAAATGAACAAAATCAATGTTTAAAATGCATAGCATTCAGTAAGTAGGCTGAAAATATCTAAATTGTAATCTTTCATATTGGGTTAGGAACATATTTGTATTGAATATTTTCATATATTTGTATCTGGTGCTTCATAGCTCTAAAATTTTAAGGATAGTGAAAAGCCATAGTGAAAATTTCAACTCCTAAGAATTTGGTAAAGTATAATCAGGAATATATAACAGAAGAAATAGAAAGCCTGTATCTTTCTGTTAGTGGCTATAGCTTTTTCCCCTTTAATATGCATGATGTATTTCTGATTTATGAATTGCAGAAACTTAGTAGAGTTTGTCTCTTCACAAAGATGTGAAAAAATGAAAGAATACAAACTTTGCTATTCACATTGGATTCAACCACCTTCTAATACATGAGATATGAGCTGATTGATCTGGCTGTACTTTATTTATGAGATCACTCTCCATATGGCACACATCTTCCAGGTAATGTATTTATTGCAATAGTATCTCTGAGGTGATAAAAGGAGGTCTGGGACAATGTGAGAGAAGTTCTGTAAAAGGAAATTGTGCTGTGATTCAAGAAAGGGTTATTGATCTGGCTAGATGCATTTGGAGGACATAACCAAAATCAAACACCAAAAGGAGAGCCATAATCATACTTTAGGAAATTATTTGGCTTCAATTGGGTGTGCTATCTCTTTACAAAATGCTCAGTGGTATTTTGTACACATTTTTCTTCACTCGTTGATGACAAAGAACCAGCATGATTATCTGAGTAAAACAAAAGAGAATGAAGTACAAATGACTTTCTTGAGGTTTTTTTATTTTAATCAGATCGGAACTAGAAAATATATTAGATTTTATTTTAGTACATGATGTCATAGATTTGTGTTTCCTAGATTTCCCTAGGGTCTGTGAGGACCCACTTGGAACTCCAGAGTTTATAGAAAGATTATTTTAGGCTGAAGACATTTGAGGTTCAACAGATGCAGAGAGAAACCTTCTCAGAGCTTCCCTTATCTGACAAAAAGCAGAAACTTCTGAGAAATGAGGATTGCCATAATTTGCCTTTTTGAGGTACATTCTACTCCCTAGGGAGAGATCAGGAGTAAACCTACCATAAATCCCCTCACTGGGGGATTTTTATGGCTCAGAAGAAGACACAAAGACCACTCATAGCTGCATAGACAAACATTATCACAACTTTTCGTATCTCTCATCAGTTCTCTAAGGGAAAAAGAAAATCCCTATATCTTTCCTAAAGAAACCAATTTGTTCTCCCCACTGGAGTCTTTCTTCTTCCTTTCCTTCCTCTACTAAGGTATATGAGTCCCAAATTCTAATCACCTCTTTGAGTTACTCATCACTGAGCATTCCTACCTGTATGTGTGTTGCATACATAAATAAACCATTTTTCTCCTGTTAATCTGTCTTTTATCAGTTTAATTAGCAACTTCCAGGTCATAAACATAAGAGTGTAGACGAAAAGGTTCTTTTCCTCAACTGGCACTTATTGAAATTCACTTTTAATTGAAATAGGTCTATTGAATCAGAATCTCTAAGAAAAGGTTCTTCGAATAAGCTTTTTAAAC
Organism: Herpailurus yagouaroundi; assembly: GCF_014898765.1. Classification (NCBI taxonomy): domain Eukaryota; kingdom Metazoa; phylum Chordata; class Mammalia; order Carnivora; family Felidae; genus Herpailurus; species Herpailurus yagouaroundi. Next base: position 44,875,138 of record NW_024412395.1, read on the forward strand.
AAAAATCTAAGTGACTTTTACCAAGAAGTTATGGCAACTTTGCACTGTCAGCCTACTGCCATGGACCAATGATTTCATCATAAAGGGGAGTAAGCTGAGAATCAAAATGTACAATTTCCAATTTGACACAGGAAAAAAAGAGGAAACAAGGTATAGGTTTTATTACTAATAAGATCTTCATCTTTAACTCAATCTACAAGTCAAATTTTACAAATTTTGTCTGTCCTTAGTCAGTTCTGCCTATGCGAACAGATCTAACAAGAAGAACATAATTTCTTCCCACTTTATCAGGAAGAACAATACTATCATCATTTATTGAATGCACATTATATGTAGGTTATCATTTCATTAAGCTCATTTAATAACTTAACAACCCTATAAGGTAGGAGAGTTATTAACCCCATAAGGAAACTGAGATACAAGTATATTAAGTAATTTTCCCAAGATCATAACAGTAATAAGTGCCCCCAAAGCAATTTGAACCAAAAGAGAAGGGTGCCAAAGACATGCTTCTGCTTAAAATTATGATCTTCTGTGCACCCAAAGAGCCAACATTTTCTCGAGAGAAACAAATTCATTTCCATTTCTCACAATATGAAGCTATAAATGTGCAAAGAAATATTTCCCAGTAGAGAAAAAAAAAGTTTGATAAAATAGTCAAAAATAAAAGGATAATTGAGGAGGAGGAGGAAGAGGAAGAAGAAGGGGACAGGGAGAAAGAGGTGAAGATGGTATAATAGTGGGAAAATAAGAGATTTCCTAAGAAGCAAGAAACCATAAGAAGCCAGTCTACAGTAGTAAGGAAGCCTTGAAGCCTTTTGTCTTCAGGGCATTTGCTGACACCTCTGGCCAAAGGCACCATCTTGGGAAAGCAGGACAGCACAAAGCTAGGACCAAAGGTAGCTGGAGGTCAGATACTATCCTCAAAAAGCCAGGCCGTCAAAAGTATAAGGCCTTCTATGCACGACCTAAGAGACAATTTATCACTTTAAAGAACACTGATCTGTTTGGGCTTTGCTCCTCACTAAATTCAGAGAAAATCTGGGGAAGAGTTTCCCTGAAAATTTCTAATTATCCCTTTACATTTATATGGTTTGGGAACTGGAATTCAAATTCTTATTTGGTCACCCCAAATCCCAAGCCAAATGTTTAGTTCTTACTCAGTGAATAATTCCCCCTACCTCCTAGGAAAAGCATATATACATTTTCTATGAAAGGTCTGTCTTTAACCCAGTCCTCAAAGAATTCTCACAGATAAAGTTTATAGACACAGTCTCATAACTAAAAAGGTCACTAAAACATGTAGAAAGAAGATATTAGAAATGAGTATAAGCATAAACAAACAACAGAAAAAAACCCTTTCAGAATCATATTCATAAAGACTGCAGATATTTGAACTAATAGATATAGAATATAAAATACAAATATTTAGCATTTTTAAAAACAAACCACAGAATTACTTAAGTGATGAGGAATTAACGACTGGGAAATTTGAAAAAGCATGAAGTAGAATTTCTGGAAAAGATAAAAATAATAAATGTTATTAGAAGTTCATTAAAAAACTAAGAACATTTAGACAAAGTAAAGGAAAAATCATTAAATTGACTGATATTAAAAGAAGCCAGGGATAACAGAAGCTAGCTACCAAGACATAATAATGGCACAGATAAGTGGCTTCTCAACAAGAACAACAGAGGAAAAGAAAGAGGTCAAATAATTTCTCCAAACAGTAAAAAACTGTAAGTAACAAATTGCATGTTCAGAAAATAAAAAAAAAAAATTCAAAGAAGATAAAAATAAAGATTTTTTTTTACATTAAGAGAACTGAAAGACTCCAGAAACCAAAGTTGCATTGTAAGTTAACTATATAAAATTTAAATGAAAAAAAAAAAGAGAGAGAATCCTGAGAGAGTTTAAAATTAAAAGAATTTCATTAAAGGAAATCCTGCAGGATCTACTTGTTTCAAGAAGAAAGGAGTTGAAAAAATAAATAATATTGCAGAAAATGTTAAACTAGACAGTTTTATTTTGTAAAGCTGTAATATAGTAGGTACCTCATGGGTTGGTATAAAATCAAGACAGACTAAAAATCATGCACAATAGACTATTAAGCAGTGAGTGATCAGAGTTTCAACATGCTAAATGCTAGCATTATTCAGGAGAAGGGGGAAGATTTTTATTAACTTTAGATTTTGTTAAACTTTATACGTATGTTAAAATTCCTAAATTAATGAAAATATAACATATTACAATTTGGTAGAGACAATATTGAAGTTATTATTTGTAAATTATATGATTTTCTACAAAAAAAATCCATGACACATTATAGACAAATTATTGGGATTTAAGAAAGAATTTTCTTAGGTTAAAAAATATTAGGCAATTCAATACATGAAGGTATACAGACCACTGCTCTAACCCCTGAGCTATTGAACCAACCGCATGAAGGTATATGAAGTACAAATATGTAAGAGAATGACTTAGAAAATGTCATTAATATAAAAATAAATTTATAAAAGCATTAAAAAATAATGTACTATCAATTAACCCAAAAACAATGTACAAGGACTTTATGTACAAAACTATAAAATATGATTGAAAGGTATTTAACACCCAACTAACTGAAGAAGTGGACCATGTATATGGATAGAAAAAATAAATTCCATAAAAAATATGAATTCTTGCCAAATCGATCTATAGAGTCAGTGCCAAAATCACAACAGGATTTTATTTTTAAATGAATGTTGGTGATATGATTCTATGATACAAGATTAAAGACAAAGAATACCCAAGAGGTATTCTAAGAGAACAAGTTGAATGGCTTCATTATTAAATACCAATATTGATTACAAGGTTAACATATTTAAAACAATGTCATAGTGGTGCAGGAATAAATAGATAGACCAAGGTAATAGTTTGAGAGCACTCAAAAATCTCCTGAATATGTGGCGACTTAAAAAAATGAGAGAGGTGGATATTCACATCGGTAGAGAAAGAATGGACTCTTTAGTAAACAGTGCAGTTATAATTGGTTATCCTCTCAGAAATAACAATGAAAATAAATGCTACTCTAAACCATACACAAAGTCAATGACAGGAGGACATACATTGCCAAAATGTTTTTAGAGGAAACTATCATCTAGTTAGGCAACATGTTTTAAGTAAAACATACAAACACAAACATAAAGAAAACAAGTTTTGACTTTGTTAAAATTGAAACTTTATATTCAATGAATGACACAACAAGGTAGAGAAAATACAAACTACAACTAGGGCTGGAGAAAAGATCATTGTAAAACACACAAAAGACAAAGGATTAGCATTCATAATATATAAAAAATTCCTACAAATCAATAATAAATAAAAAGATCAACATCTCAATAGAAAAAAAATGGATAAATGACATAAACAAGCACTTCAAAGAAGATGAAAAACAAGTGGCATATAAATACACTAAAAAGTTATTCAACATCTGTAGTAATCCAATAAAGGCAAATTAAACATAATGATATCTCACCCATGGTATTGATAATAATTAAAACATTAGTGCATTCTAAATCTTGACCTTGATTTGGAGTAATGAATTCTCACATATGGATGGAATTTTTAAAAAACACAACTTTGCAAAAACAAGTTGCGTTATCTAATAAATTTGAATATATACATATCCTTTGATTTAGCAATTTCAATTCTAGATATATAGCTTAGAGATATCCACAAAAATGTTCATAGCAATACAGTAATACAAAAAACAAACAGAATTTTAAAACCTGAAAACAATCCAGATGATATTTGCCAAGAGTATAAAAAATTAAATAATGTATCTTGAAACAACATATCTTAAAAATCAGACTACTATTTGAAGCAAAAGTGAATGATATACAAACTGATAAATCTTTAAAAGTCATAAAGTTGAATGAAAAAGAGTAATTCATCAAAAGATACAGACATTATGATTTCATATATATAAAGCTCAAAAACATTTATGGTGACTATACATATGATAAAACTGTAAGACAAGTGAATGGTTTCTACACATTGTATGTTTTTTATGTGTGATTATGTTTCACACCAAAAATCAAAACCAATGCAAAAAAAAAGGATGCCCTGCAAGTAAAATATTTATTGCATAATGATCATTCTATCCTGCCTGCCATGCTCTTTAAGCTGTAGAATTTCTACATATGATTCTTTCAGCTCAGCCTGCTGCAAGAAAATTGTAATCGGTTATCATAACATTTCATTTTCTCTGATGAGTCTTACTAATGTCATGTGAGGACACAATACTTATGTACTTGAGATGTAAGAAGACGTGGCTTGAGGGTCCCCACTGCTTGTGTTATATTATGTTATTTTAAATAGTAAACATAACTCCAAAATTTAAATAGCTGCTTAAAGAGAAAAATAACAACGGAGACTGTAATGCTATGCACATACTATTAGCCCTTCCTGCAATAATCAAACCAATGTTTTGTTTTCTGTCATTTTATTTTATTGTTTTTTAGAAGGTATAAAGATGACAATCCAAACCTTTTAAACTACTCGTGAGACAAAATTTGAAGAGAATATAAAGCCAGTTTCCAATTTTTGTTACTAAAATACATTACCATCTGCTTGGAACAATTAACAAGTGACAGTTTTCCTTTTAAAATATTTTTTGGCTTCTTTTAAAATTTCCTCATGAATAGAAAATCTAACAGAATCAGAAAGACAACCAAAATAGTAAAGGAAACATCCTGTACCCCAGTAAATACTCAAATTACATTGGAGTCACAAAAAAACCCAATATCCAGATAAGGATTATATTTGACTAAGTAATGAAATTACTTTTATTTAATGAGTTAATACTGATAGTCTTCCCCTGCCTCTTATTTCCAGCATGATAATCTACTTTATTTCCTATTGCATGCATACATGCATATAGAAATGCATGAATACATACACAAATACATATGAACTGTCAAATAAAAGTTTAGGTAAGGCTATAACTAATCTAGTAGTTGAGATGAACATAAAGCAAAAATCATGTGCTTGTAAAGAATTCTAAGACCTTGACTTCACAGTGCAACTGAACTTTTAAAAAGCCCCAAGCCCTAATAAAGCAAGGATTCATTACCAAAAGTTTCTATGAAAAAAGAAAAAAAAATAGTTTCTATGAAGAGGAAAAACAGAAATATATCAATGACATGAACGACTAAAAATAAAATGACCTCAATCTTTAAAAGGAGAACATAGAATTAAGGAAGGATCTGGTAAAGACCCATCTAATAGCACATACCCTGAGAAATAACTGTTGCCTTCAGAAATTACCGGTCCTGGCCACTTACACTGCGATATATCCCTGGTCATAGAGGAATGTGAACATTCTCACTCTTGTTAATAGTAATTGAAAACTGTTGTAGCAACTTGTGGTTAAAATTCTGAAGGAGGTCAAACTTTTAAATAGGTTTTTATTTTTAATAAAATGAACATAAGTTTTCGGTTACATCTGTATTAATTAGGACTCTGTAAATTGTAATTAATGAAAATGAATTCAAACTAGGTTAAAATATAAAGGAAAAAACAGAAAAATCCAAACTTTATAAATGATACACAGGCATATTACAACCCCAAAGGAGAAATTATCAGCTCATCTCCGTGAATGGCAAATTTTGCTGGCAGTTTCTCTCTGGTAACTGGCTTTCTCTGCCTCTCAGTCACCACCATACAGTGGGTAGAAGAGAGTCGCCCCACACGTCTAAGTTTACAGTTGCTCCTAACTGAACAAGGATATATCAGTATCAATTATGAATTCCCTGGAAAGAAAATTCTTCTTTCTTGTCAGTTTGGAGAGGTTTTTTTTTCCCCTTTTGGTTCAATTGAGTAAAATAGAAAGATTGATTAGCCCCTCAAGTTCAACTGACAAAAGGCAATTGAGGTAGCGGCTGTTTGCACAATGGAAAATACTCTATGGAGTATTTATTATAATGCAAGCAGGTCCCATTCCTGAATCCAAATTCAGGAATTTGGATTGCCTCAGGAGCTCTATAATTAAACCTACTTTGCTGTAGTAATTGTACCGTTACGACACTGTCCAGATCAACACATCTATACTAATGTATATGCTTTGGGCTTAATAGGGCAGTTGAATTTTATTTTGAAGGGAATCAAGTAGTGAGTTTCCTACTGTAGTGACTGCCCTGTGGGAAAGATTCACGAGACAAGTGCACCTTTGGTACTCCCCTGCCTGACTATATGGCTGATCCAATTACCTGTGAAGGTCGTAGGGAAGTAACAACTAGAGTTTTATTGTTTATGCTGGATTTATCTTTGGTGTGTACTTCCTTTCACAGATAGTGAGCTATTTAGAGCACACAATTTTCAGAAGCATTATAGCATAGAAATACTGGTTTTAGAGACACATCATCATTGTCCAAGGCAAAAGCTTTGTCATTTAGTCGTTGTGTGGCCTCCATCAGATTACTTAACCTAGCTGTTCAGCAGTTTCCTCATCTGTGAATCTGGGATTAAATATAGATTAAGCAAATAGGGGCACCTGGATGGCTCAGTTGGTTAAGCATCCAACTTCGGCTCAGGTCATGATCTCGTGGTCCGTGAGTTTGAGCCCTACCTCAGGCTCTGTGTTGACAGCTCAGAGCCTGGAGCCTGCTTCAGATTCTGTGTCTCCCTCTCTCTCTGACTCTCCCCTGCTCGCATTCTGTCTCTTTCTCTCTCAAAATGAAATAAACGTTTAAAAAAAACAAGTCTCGGACTAAGGCTGATTGTGAAGTTAATTAAAGTTAATTTTCTGAGTTCTTGACTTTCCAAGGCTCATCTACCTATCTTTGCTTTTTTTTTTTTCTTAAAGCATATTCCAAATGGTATAGATGTCAAACCCAATAGAACTTAATTCCACCCCTGGTCAAGTAGAGTGGACCCAATCCACATAGTTATTCATAACTGTACTAGGAGGATTTCTTTAACTCAGACTTCTAGCAAGATGACAGAAAGAAGGGTTGACAATGATTGGGCACTAATTTGGTTAGAGGAATCTGTTCAGTTTATTTTACACAGTATTTTAAGAATAACTACTTTATTCTTATTCTCTACAAGAATAACTAATAGTAACTTCCAGAATGTAAGTGTCATTTAGTATGGTCATCGCGACCGTAACAAAGTGTAGAAAATGTTAATTTAACTGCTGACTCTAAAATCCCCCGAAGAGAGTTATCTCTGAGAAAAGACAAGTTCTTGGGGTTGCAGTGGGACTCCCAGATGCTGGCTGGCTATCACTACTCCATGAAAGAAGAAAGAAATTAGAAGAGTTTTCTTTATGTAAAAGAAGGGAGAGGAAGTTGAGGCTCCACAATCTGCAAAAAAGATGTAGAGGACAAAAAAGAGAGAGAGACGAGCTGCATGCTGTGCACAGTGACTCCTCCCAGAGACCGTTGCAAATTCTCAGTAGAGTCATTTAAATTTGTAAAAGTCATGGAAGTTACTATTTATTCTGAGAACTGAAGAAGCAGCTGAATTTCACCCATGGTTAGCTTATGAGAACACAGCGTCTCTAGAAATGTTATCACCCTGGGAGTACATAGAGATCTCAGAGAGTGTGCCATAGCATATATGCCCCCAGAAGCCAATGCTGAGACAAGGATTCTAGGGCAAGTAGTTTATCTCCGAGGAGAAGAAACCATCAGTCCAGCAGGGAGGAAATGAGAAAAGGAAGGGATGGTGGCCCCCATAATGTTCCTGATGAAGCTATTCTAACACTGTGAGTGACTGAGCATAATCCCGTTGGGGGAAGGGGAACCAGTGTGATACCTCAGAGGTATCCCGGGCTGAGGGGGTATTAATATATCATTCCTGCCAATTATTGGTAGAGAGCTATTATTCCCAGGGGGTACTCCTTGGCACCTCTGTCCCCAAGAAATAGAGGTGTATATATTGGTGCTGGAAGTTGAATGCTGAGTAAGGGCATGTTGGCAGGGCACAAACATCATCTACTCTAATGGTTTTCATTTCCATTGGCTCTGGAGTTGACAGGAGTGTTAGGAGAAGTTCACTAGATTTCTGAAGGTCAGAATGACTCCCCGTGTCTTTGACTTCCATGGTGGTATTTTATTGTGTTTTAAATTTACACTCAAAAAGGATTGATTCTTTTTAAGAAAGTCTTTATAAAGATATGCCTAGGAAATGTGTTATGTGAGAGCTTGTCCTGTACTTTTCTTCTAAATCATTCAGCTGATAATGATTCTCTTAAAATGTCCACATTCTGTGTCCAAAGTTTTTCTTTTCTGTAATGTCATTCTCCTTTCTGTAATGTCATTAAAATTAGTGTAAAACGTCCACTCTCCAACATTTAAGACCTGGTCTTTAATAAATGTATTTAAAGGCATCTATATTGCCAAAGAATTGGCCCAGTTTGTAGTGCTTTTAGTTCTGTTTCCATTTCTGTAGTTTCATAATCTGCAATATTAGGATTTTATTCTCCTTTCTTTTTGGAAAGAAGGAACAAAATTCCAGATGCATCCTGAACAGAAAAGCTTCCCAGAATTACAAAGAAACGTAGAAACCACTCCGTTGTCAGTATAACATATTTATATGTTATACTAAACATATTTATATTAAACATATTTATATGTTATATTAAACATATTTATATGTTATATTAAACATATTTATATGTTATACTAAAAATAAGCACACTCCCTACTCCAATGCTACTTGCTCAAAGATTAACTGCATAGTCATGTTACACAGCACTGAGTAGTCTTTGCAGGCATCATGTCTGATATGTGTAAATATGCAATACGTACCTATAAACTGATGGGTAGGAAAGTGAAAAATTATCACTGGCTTCATTTATTTTGGAATGATACACAGGCTTAATAAAAACAGAAATGTGAATGAATTCAGTAATTTGGGGGAATATACATTATCCTTTTTTCAGTAACCTTCTAAAAGTTACTGATTTTTAGTTTTCCATCTAGTGTTTCATTTATCTTTTTACTTCCTCATAGTTTCAATCCCAGCATTGAATTTTCTTTGGCCTGAAAACATTTTAGTTCCTTTCCAAGTGAACAATGACTTCCTTTCTTCTATCTTTTAACTTCCACAATAGAATCTCTAATACTGGGGGCCATCCCAGCCTCCATGATTATGAAGACAGTTCTGGTTCTCTTCCTTCATAGTTCCACAAGGGTTATCAACCTGCTTTTTCTCTACTTCAGGTAGAAGTTTTCTTCTGAACCAATTATCCTCCTATCTTTGTCCTCTGAAGAATTGGTTTTCCACTCCCAGCTATTTTCTCTCTTAGGGTAAGCTTTCTGTCTGGGTCATTTTGCTTATTTCTCTACTCTCTTAAAAACTAGATTCCTCTGCCTTAGAGGATTCTCAGCTTCACATGCTATTTGACATGTTTAAAATTTCTTCGATTCTAAGAGAATTTTGTTTTGCTGCTATTTGAGAAGTGCAAAGCAGGTCATCAGTTCAGGAACACAGAAACGTACGTTACCTTGAGAAAGAACCCACAGCTGTATTTTGCAGGTGCTATAAAAATCATCTTGTGGGGAACTATCTAACTAGTGTGTTTCATTTCCCTTTAACCCCTAGTAAGTACAAATTCCAAAAGTTTAATTAAACTTTGGAAACACTTCACCAATGACTAAAACGTTTTTCTTCATTATCTTTGACCCATTCTTGCTGTTTGTTGGTTATATCCTAATATTCATCTTCCTAACAATGCAAAAGATGATTGAGTACATACATGGAAAACTGATCTTGGTGAAAGTAACTTTTTTCCCCATTTTATGGAGAAATAATTGGCATACATTACTGCATAAGTGTAAGGCATACGGCAGGATGATTTGAATTACATATGTCATGACATGATTACAATAGTTTCAGGTAACATCTATCTTCTTATATAGATACAATAAAAAGAAATAGAAAAGAAAACAATGAAGAATAATAATCCCCGTGTGGTGAAAACCCTTAAGATTTACTCTCTCAACAATATTTCTGTATATTATATAGCAGTTATCATATTGATAAAATAGTTATCATGTTGAACCCTATATCCCTAGCGTTTATTTGTCTTATAACTGGAAGTTTGTACTTTTTGACCACCTTCTTCCAGTTCCCCCTCCTCCCACCCTCTGCTACTGGTAACCACAAGTCCAATCTCTTTTTTCATGAGATTTATTGTTTTTTTTTCTTTTAGATTCCATATATAAGTGAGATCATACATTTGTTTTTCTCTGTCTAACTTATTTCACTTAGCATAATGCCCTTAACTCCATCAATGTTGTCACAAATGGTAGGATTTCCTTATTGTATTATGACTGAATAATATTCCATTGTATGTCTAACCACAACATTTTTACCCATTCATCCACTGTTAGACACTTAGGTCATTTCCATGGCTTGGCTATTATATATAATGCTGCTGTGAAAAAGGGTACAGATATATTTTCAAGTTAGTGTTTTTCTTGCTCGATCATATGGTAGTTCTATTTTTAATTTGTTAACAATTGTCCATTCTGTTTGACATAGTAACTGCCCCAGTTTATAATCTGACCAACAATACACAAGGGTTCCCTTTTCTCCACATCCAAGCCAGCATTTATCTCTTGTCTTTTTGATGATGGTCATTCTAACAGAAATGAGGTAATATCTCATTGTGGTTTTAATTTGCATTTTCCTAATGACTAGTGATGTTGAGCTTCTTCTTATGTACATGTTGGCCTTTTGCATATCTTTTTTGGAGAAATATCTATTCAGGCCTTTGCCCATCTGTTAATTGGGTTATTTGGATTTTTTTTTTTTTTTTTTTTTTTTTTTTTGCTATTGAATTGTAAGACTTATTTATATTTTGGGATTCATTATCAGATATAGGTTTGCAAGTATTTTTTCCCATTCTATAGGCTATCTTTTCATGTTGTTAATGATTTCTTTTGCTGGGCTGAGCTTTTTAGTTTGATTTAGCTCCACTTGTCTATTTTTTAGTTTGTTACTTGTGCTTTCGGTGTCATATCCAAAAAATCAATACCAAGACCCATGTCAAGAAACTTTGTTCATAAGTTTTCTTCTAGGAGTTTCATGTTTTTATATGCTGCATTCAAGTCTTTGATCCATTTTGAGTTAATTTTTGTGAGTGGTGTAAGATGTGGGTCTGATTTCATTCCTTTACTTGTGAATATCACATTATCCCATCAACATTTATTGAGGAGACTATCTTTTCTTTATTGAGTATCTTTGGCTCCCTTGTCAAGTATTAGTTGACTGTATATGCTTGGGGTTATTACTGGACTCTTGATACTGTTTCATGGATTTGTCTATTTTTATGCCAGTACCATACTGTTTTGATGACTATAGCTTTATAGTATAGCTTGAAATCAAGAAATCTGATAACCTCCTGCTTTGATTTTCTTTCTCAGGAATTCCTTAGCTATTTGGGATCTTTTATGAGTCTATATAAATTTTAAGAGGTTTTTCTTTTTTTTAACTTCTGTAAAAAATTTCCATTGCAATCTTGATAGAGATTGCCATTGATTCTATAGATGACTTTCAGTAGTATTGACATTTTAACAATATTAATTCTTCCAATCCATGAACATGAGATACCTTTCCATTTATTTGCGTCTTTTTCAATTTCTTTCATCAATGTCTTGTAGTTTTCTACGTCCATGCTGAAGATCTTTCACCTCCTTAGTTAAATTTATTCCTAAATATTTTATTGCTTTTGATGTTATTATAAATGGGATCAATCTCTTTATTTCCTTTTCAGAAATTCTATTGTTAATGTATAGACATGCTAAGACAATTCAATGGAAAGAGAATTCTTTTAACAAATAGATTCTAGAGGGGTCATTTGCATATTAAAATCATTTAGGATGAAGGCAGGACTTCAGTTGGAAATATAACAATTGGTGAGATATCAAAGTGTTCACTGACTAAATGGGAACACCCAAGAGTTCTGCAGTTGATGTTGAACAGGAAAATAGAGGTGGTGTAAGAATGTGCCATGAGCCTCAACAGAGGCTCAAGAGAACCTCAGTTTCTCCTCAGGAGAGCTTTAGTTTCTACTCTACAGTGTAAAAGATAATAATCTGGAAATAGCACTGGGAAACCAAGTGAATATTGACCAAACTTCCTGCTTAACATATATGAAGATGTATCATCTATATAAAGAGCTTGAGATAACAATCAATACTTGTTAGATGTACAGTGATGATAATAATAAAGCATTTTATACACAGTAAAAAAAAGTATAGAAATGTTACTGATTTCTGTATGTTGATTTCATATCCTGAAACTTTATTGAATTCACTCATTAGATATAATAATTTCCATATATTCATGAATTTTCCAGTTTTCCTTTTGTGATTGGTTTCTACTTTCATGCCATTGTGGGCAGAAAAGATGCTTGGCATGATTTCAATCTTCTTGAATTTGTTGAAACTTGTTTTGTGGCCTAACATGTAGTCTGCACTAGAAAACTTCATACAACAAAGAAAATATTCAGTATGAGATTATCAACCAAACAATTCATTTTCCAATCTGAGTTTTAAAAGGAATAAAATATATATATATATTTGAAAATATTAGCTAGCTCTAGAGTTCTTAAAAATATATGGATGAGAACTTCTGCGGTAGCCACAGAAAAATTTTTAAAAAAGGAAAAATAGTGTTGTAGAGAATAGGACGAGTTCTAGCAAGTGTCTTCCTGGGATAAATGTCCTCAGAAATTCTTTATAATGAAAAATGAAAAATTATGTGAAGGCACAAAAAGAAAAGTATAGAAAAAAAGATGTGTTGGATGTAATTGTTCCAGTGAAATAAATTTAAATATATATTATGAATATGCGAGTATGTGTATGAACATATATTTAACTCGAACAAAAAACTAATATCATTAGGAGAGAAATTTTAAATATATACATCTTTCAGTAATATAAAGTAGTACATAAGTACTAAATAAAATCAGATGTTAATTTTATAAGATACAGTTTATATTTTTAGATGATTAAAAGTTAAAAATAATAGACTTAAGAACACAAAACTTAAAAGTTCACAGGCATAACAAACAATGGGATAGAGATTTAGAAATTCCACAACCAAATGTAGGAATCATAGAATCATGGAATACTAGAGCTGGAAAAAAATTTAGAGATGAGGAAATGTCATAAATCTGAGGTTTCTTCTGAATGGCTTACATGTTGAATGGAAAGCTTGCCTCCCATGACATGTGGTATTTTACTGGAGAAGAAAGAAATAATATACAGTAGAGGGAAGAATCATTTGTGGTTGACTTAGAATGTTTTACAAGAAATAAGAAGGGCATGTTTAAATTACTTATAAGAGAAAGTGTCCTAAAGGCAAGAGCAATTTAACAATGGAATAGCCACCCAAAGAGGTCATTGAAGAAACATCAATAAGACATTCAGAAAGAGATTAAATATAATTCTAAAGGGAATAATATAAGTGTCTGGCAATAACATGTACTAGGTACAGAGGTCTGAATACAATGACCTGTCATTTTCCCCATAGTCCCTATGTCTATGATTCACGTAAAATAATCATGAGAGCAAATAGAGGTAAGGTGAACATCAAAGGGGGAAAACTCATGAGACAAAATAAAATAGGGCTACCAGAACTTACATGGTAGCACAGAAGAAAGCAAATCTTTTTTAGCTGAAAAATATTACTAAATAGCATTCTGCTGGTACATTTTGCTGCCTCTGTCTAGGGAAGCAATGGCAAGATACGTGCCATTCTGTCAAAAGCATTAAGATTTTTTTAGAATTTTTTTTTCTAATCTGTAACAGCACAGTCTGCCTTTGAGTTTTTATGGTCTCATCATGGAATGGATGCCCCAAAAAAGGAGCTTTTACAAAAACGTGTATAGAGTCAGAACAAATATCCAATGCATTTAGTAACTCGTGAAGATTTATGCTGGCAGGAATAATGTCACAAAGCAGAGTCATAAAATCAGAATGTTTCAATTGGAAGAAACTTTAGAGATCCTTAAGCATAAAGCTTCATGTGGTTGAAAAACAGTAGCATGGGCTTCTTCATGCTCAATGCTAAGGCAAATATGAGAACACGAACACCCAAACCCTTATCCATGTAGTAATGAGCTAAAACACACTCCAAGAAAATACAGGTGAACAATAACAGTATCTTACTACTCAAAAAAGCTAAGCAGGAAATCAAACCCAGAAATGATAATAGGAAATAGTGTTGCTTTTTATTACATTAAAATTTTTACTTTCTATTTGTTAGGAATCAATATGAATAATATTGAAAATCCAGGGTCGGAGGCTTAACTGACAGAGCCACCCAGGTGCCCCATTAATTTTCTAAAGAAAGCAATTATGATTGAAAAAAAATGAAGATATAAGGATATTTATTCCAGTACCATTTATGTAAAAGCAAAGTGAGGTAACTTTGATGAATTTTTCCCAGTGACTTCTCTATTTCTACATAAATCATCCAGTAACACTTCTAGACTTACAATCTTGAGTATGAAACTCTCTCTCTTAATTTTATAAGATTAATTTTATGTTGTCAGACTCTCATGTTATCTTTAAAAATAATGAAAGAGAAAGTTTATGTACAATGTAGTAAACGCTGTATAATTGGCTATTATGAAATAATTCTTAAAAGGGCTTTGTTTCTCCAAGACATTTCAAGAAAATATTTATGTTTAGATGCATATGATATAGTCACTGAATGAATATCTTTTGAGGCACATTCATAATGTTTCATTGTGATTATGTATTTTAATAAATTCAAGTTTTAACTTATTCAAAAAAGTAAAGGGTGCATCAGTATTTCCTGAATATGCATTTTAAAACTGTAATCGAAAGTAGTATACAAAAGACCCTTTGGTGGTAATTCATGGAAATTGGCTTAGCTCTTTGGTAATTATCTTTGGTAGATTCTACTGTTAAATATAAAGTAGGAAAAAATCCTGTCCATTTACCTTATATTCATGTTGTCACTTAATTCCAAGTACTTAGCAGGAGCACTGAAACTAAATATTGAAAGGGAAACAATCGATACAATTTTTTTGATGAATTTTTTAAATTTTTAACTTAAAAAAGGTGATTCTTTGATAGTAGAATTTCTTCTTTAATTTTCTTATCAAACGGAAACTTGAAACTGTGGTGTACCCTTTTTATATACATAGTATGCATAATTCTGAGAATGGATTTTCATCATTAAGTATTATAGAATTGGGATATATACTGGCTTCTCGGATAAAAGAGAAGCTAAGAGGCAGGGGACCCTGTGGTCTTCTATATCAGTTACTAAGCGATTAATGAAACGAATTTTACTGAGGGTCTACGCTGATCCTATCACCAATTTAGACATGGAGAGCATTGTTTCTGTCAGAATGAGTTTTAGAGTACAATGAGATAGTGATGAAAGTTAAAAAAAAAAAACATTTTAATCTGTATAATTACCTTTGTAATGAAGATATATGTAAGTTGTATAGGAGGCTAGGATGATCACTTTTGTTTGGTGGGGAGGGGGGGAGACTTACAGGGTGACCCACAGAAACAATTGCCTTTGATCTGAACCCCAGGTAGACAAGCTGGATTTAGGAAATAGGTGGTAGTGGTGTTAGCATTTCAAATGGTAAGCTCAGTTTGAACAAAGACATAGCTGTTTGGAAGAAGATGGTGTATTCTGGAAATGCCAGCATCTCAATATAGCTGTGCCAAATGAAGAGTGGCAGAAGACAGAACTGCACCAGTTAGGCAATGGATGTTCTTGAAATGGAAAAGATTCCTGTACTGACAAACATGGCAGGGTAGTTGGGGAGGAGAACAGACAAGTAGCTTGGACAAGGGGGTGGGTGTGGGGGAGTATACACACTACCTCAAGAACTCAGATATTCCATATCTATGAATCTCAGTGTGTTTGTAATTCATCCAAGGTATTTCCAAGGCACCTTGATTCGAAGTCATTGAGCAATGGATTATAGAAGTTATGTGTGTGTCTATATAAATGTATAAAAATATATATACACATTCATCATTAGTTTGGTTGTACCTCCTTGGTTGTACCTCTTGGGTGGAAGCAAAAAAATTTGTGAATTGTGATTCACCTCAGCTATCCTTCACCTCCATTCTTGTGACTTCATAGGCACTGCCGTAACTATAAACCTTGGAATCAGTACAGGAGTTTGAATATTTTGGAAGCAACTTCATGACTTGGAACCCATGTAGCTTCTTGAGTAAGACAGTTGTGTGTTTCAAACCTGGGTACTATGATTACTCTCTGAGCTCTGTTGTTTTTTTTTTTTTTTCCTGTGCAAGTGTGGTTAAAATAACCACTACTTTACAGAATACTTGAGAGTTATAAGAAATAGAGAAATGTATCTGACATTTAATAGTTAAGTGCTATTCTGGTTACCTTGCTTCTCATTACTGGATAGTTATGATGAATTCAACCTAGTCTCTTTGTTTCCCTGGACCTAACTTGGAGATCTTGGAGTTCTAAAAACTGCCTTAAAAGGTGAGGCGTAACCTGAGAGTCCAGTAAAGCCGAGTAGCACCTTGAGACTTTATTTTAAACAGAGTTAAAATGAAATACATATTAGATTCTCTACTTCCCTAAGGGGCAGCCATTCGATTTTATATTCCTACACACTAGCCTATGGATAAACACAAGAAGACAATGGTGCAATTTTTCTGTTTTTATATTATTATAGAAACATCTTGAAAATGCTTTGAGTGTGAATAGTTTTCTAAATATAGCTCTGCATTACTGTGTCTCTTTCATTTAATATGGAACTTATAAGCAAAGCTATAGAGGCATAGAGTATTTTCATCAATCTGTATGACCAAATATATGTGAGCATAGTAGCCCATTTGGGTTGATTCCCCCAATCTGCACGTTCCTTCCTCCCCTTCTCAGGAAATATCTATTTTATGACCAGAAATGTGAAAATTTAATTTCAGTCAAAATGTAATGGTAAGTAAAAACACCCAACTGTGCCTCAGGCACAATAAAGGGAAATCCTGTTTCCAGAATCCTAACTGTTAAGATAGCACAGGTACAAAATGTCAAATTGAGGTTTACTTGCAAAAACAAGAAAATTCTAGTCTTTAATTAATCACATCAAAATGATTTCAAACAAGTTAGAGGACTTGAAAAGCTCCCAGAGTAAGCAGCCCCTAGTTATGTTTCTTCCCCTGTAGGAAATATTATTTGGTATCTAAGTTCGTCTCATAAGATAGCTTCATTTGTTCTCATTTTCCCAATGTATGATCAAAGCATCCATGACAAATACAAAATAAGACATGCCACTAAAAACTATTTTCCCCTCAATCATTTGGCTCCTTTGACATAAATGACTGGAGAAATTATCTGGAAGGATTTTTTTAATTATTATAAAAAGAAGAGAAAAAAATTATGTGAAGGGTAGAAAGATCTAAGGAGAATTTTAATTTCAAAACCTTTTTAAACTGTAAGATCTCATAAGTTATATAATTCTTAGTTTTTCTTTTATTAAACAGAGGCTTTATAATTCTTTTTCACATTTTGCCAGTGATAAAAGATAGATAGCGATGGGGAACAAATAATTATACAATGTATTTATCAATTTATCATTTTATCCCATTTTATAGTGCCTCTCCCATTATGGGAACTATAGATTTTGTATCTAGCTCTGCCTAACACCAAGCTTTGTAAGTAATATATTTTCTCATTTTAATTAAAGCGAGCAGTTGTATTAGTTGTGTGGGCTGAGGCTTCAAGAGGGTAGAATGGAATGCATTCATAAGAAATGTTCTTACAACATGAAACCTTAAAAATCATTTGTAACCATCCTTGTTAACAATGCTTGTGTAGTTTATAAAGACTCATGTCTTGATATGACTGGAAAATAAGATCACAATTAGATACAAGTAGGCAGAAATATTGTAAATTAATACGTTATATACATTATAGTAATATATATGTAAATTATTCCAAGAAAATAAGCCTTACTGGCTTTCGTCTCAGAAAATTCACAAATATTTTCATTTTATCTTTATAAGTCATGTTAATGTTTAATTATATTTTAATCAACAACTTTAAAATGTGGTTTGTAAACATTTTGGAGCATTTCAAAGTAATTCTAAGTGAGATAGCATTTCAGTTTTATTCTTCACTGAAGGTTCATGTACTGGCACACAAATAGCTCATGCCCTTCGCGGTTAGGGTGAAAGAGTACACTATAGTCATCACTAATGATATGTTTTCTCTTCTTTGTTTCCTCCACAAACATTGGAAAAAAAACCAGAAGACTTCAATATAAAGATGCCAATTTGAGTATTTATCTTCCTCTTTTCTCCATATCCTATTGAAAAGTCCAAGAAAATATGAAAATAAGAAAGATAGAATTAGGATGGGAAACCAGATTAGGTATCATCAATAAGCAGATTAAGTAAAGTCCCAACGGACTTTATTTGACAATATTAAACGTCAACCCTGGCATGTTATGGGTTGAGTTGTGTCCCCCTAAAATTCATATGTTGAAGTTCAACCCTTAATCCTGCCAATGTCACTGTATTTAGAGACAGTGTCTTTAAAGATGTAATTCAAGTTAAATGAGATAATTTGCATGGGACCTAATAGAATATGATGACTTGTGTCCTTATAAGAAGAGAAAATGAGGACACACACATACACACACACACACACACAGAAAAGACCATGTGAAGACACAGGGAGACTATGCTCATTTACAAGCCAAGAAAAGACTCTTCATCTCCAGAAATGGGATGAAATGAATTTCCTTGTTAAAGTCATTCAGCGTGTGGTAGCTTGTTATGGGGGCCCTAATAGATTAATCTGAAAAGAAAGGAGCTACTTCAAAAGTAATTGGAAGTATATTCCCCAAAAAAGTCTGGAAAACTCTCAAGCACAAAATAGTGGCTGGAAAAATGCCTATAATCCCAGCTTGGGAGAGTGGAAGCAGAGAGAGATGATGGAGAAGCCAAATTTAGTTGAACCCCAAGCAACCGAATGCAGCCTTTGTCCTACATTTAATTTAAAGTAAACATTGATGGCTCCTGACTGAGAGATAAAGACATGCGAGAATGAGGCTAGCATCTTAATGGATAAATGTGACTCGCAACAAAAAATGACTTTATTTTTTTTTTAAATTTTTTTTCAACGTGTATTTATTTTTGGGACAGAGAGAGACACAGCATGAACGGGGGAGGGGCAGAGAGAGAGGGAGACACAGAATCTGAAACAAGCTCCAGGCTCTGAGCCATCAGCCCAGAGCCTGACGCGGGGCTCGAACTCACGGACTGCGAGATCGTGACCTGGCTGAAGTCGGACGCTTAACCGACTGCGCCACCCAGGCGCCCCGACAAAAAATGACTTTAAACAGACAAAAAAAAAAAAAAAAAAAAAAGATGCAGAAGTCCAGTTAATTTCCACAGCAGTCCATAGCATTCTAACTGCGAATTTCAACTCTGACCTGGCACAGGCATTTGTAAAATCCAACCGGCAGATGCAGAAAAAACTTTGGGGAGCTGCCCCAACAAAGAACACGTTGAAAAGCTTTGGGAATTTCATAAGAACCCTGTGCTTAAAGTTGCTTCTTTCAAAGTCTATTTGGCACAGAGAACTGACATAGTCAAGGGGAGACTTCAAGCCTGTTGAGTGTGGTAGATTCACATATCGGATTCAGTGCACTTCTCACATCTACAAGTCCAAGTGTAGACCAAGCACCAAAAGAAAAAGAAAAACCACATGATCAATAGCCCCTGAGAGGGAGACCAAGAGAAATCATCAGAAGTGTTTCCCCAATTAATGCATAACAGAAGCAGTGATGAGTAGTAGTAAATGCAAGGAAAAAAAATACATTTAAGGATCATATATCATATTGTTTTCTAAATTTTAATTTCTAAATTCTTAGATTCTAATTATTAGCTTCTAAATTCTTATTCATAAAGTTTACTTTGAACTTCACAGTTGATTATAATCTTTTAAAGTTATTTGACTAGAAAAGATGTAAGGAACAATGATATACTAGAATTGGCCTATAACAGCTTGCCAGAGTAAATTTGGCATTCTTTTCCTAATTACACACCTGGTGGCATTGATGTCCATAGCTTAAACATGGCCATGGCAGAAATATTTGCACAATGAAAAGTGACAAGTTCTAAAAGTCAAGGATTTTGTTATTTTTCCAGAGAGTGAGCTATTAAACATTTATCAGTACATATAATTATAATTATACATATTATATATAATATATTTATTATATATATAATTTTATGATGTTTGAAAGAATGAGAATAAGTGACCCAATTCAGCATAATTAATAAAATATAAGATATCTAAGATCGGATATAATAAGCAGTGTATGGACATATAGAAAAAAAGCCATAAAAAGTTACTGAAGGACATAAGGGAAGACATACCAAATATTTGGTGGGAAATCTACATTTTATAAAAGATGTCTCCCCCAAAATCATTTTGTATGTGGCAATTCCAATAAAATAGCTACAATTTGAGAGGTTGCTTAAAGTTTATTTTGTTCATGTAAAAACAATAAATGCTAAAGTATAAACAAAAAAAAATGTTTAGACCAAAATGATAATAAATTTTTCTGACCAGATATTGAAATATTTTATAAACTCATTTTATTAAAAGAATATGATGCTGCAGAGGAATGATCATATTTTTGGAACATTGTGGAATACAAGAACAAGTAGATACATATTGAAATTTAACATACAAACAAATGGTGGTGTTTCAAATCCATGAATGAAAGGGTGCATTGTTTTATAAATGATATTGAAAGAATTGGCTACTTTTGTGGGAAAAAAATTAGATCCTTACCTCATGCCACTATAGCTATTAGGTTGAAGAAGCAGGGCTTGTAGGCTATAATTATAAACATTGTCTTGTCTCTTTTTTTCCTTTAAATATAATCTGAGTTCTGCTGATATCTGCTCACCCCCATTGGTGACCCTTTGGGACAGGACCTAAGCTGACCCCACGTTCTATGCTTCTGTGTTGAGGGGCACGGGGTAAGGAGCTTCTGATCATAGGTAACACTCAGAAACCTCTGTACTGAGAAATTCTGGGAATGCAGATCAGCCACTCAGTAGCAATCTGCCCTTCATTCTAACATCAAAGAAGCTAGGAAGCTAGTCACTTGCCCCTTCAGTTCTCCATCCTGCACCAGACACCTACCCACTGTGCCCTGAAACTTCAGAGGACAGTTGAAGTACTAGTTAAGTGGTCTCCGTAAAATGAAGGGAGCCCCACCATGCCACTCCTCCCCCTGAAGATGATAGCGAGATTCACGGGACACTGAGAGCTTTATCTCAACAACATCCACCCCTTTAATCAATGGCTGCTGACCTTCCTCTATCCTTGATAGAGTTGAGAGGTTTAAGAGTCCTGCAACCCTCGTGATATAAAACCGTAATGGCTGCATCTTGTTCTAGATACTTTAGACTAAGGTATCGTTTCTTGGTGCCTCAACACAAACTTCAGTTGTGGTATCACGGTATGTGTGTTTATTTGAACAATTCAAAATGGATTCAATATACTATGAAGGATTAGAAGTAAAGTTTATATTAAGATATATTAATAATCTTGAATAAGAAAGGTGCTTACAATAAAGAGTAGAAATTAAGAAAAGAACAACTGATTTGACTATATAAAAGACTACATTGAAGGTTATATAAACTGTATTAAAAAGCACATTGCAAACTCGGAAAATGCATATGTGACAACATATGTGACAAATAAATGGTTAATATCATTACTGCACAATAGAAAATGGCAAAAGAGGCATAAACAGGCAAGTCACTAAAGAAGAAAGATGCATGGCCTTTAAATGTATGAAAAGATATTAATCTCACTAATAAATGAATGCAAATTAAAACAACAATGAGGATTTTTGTCTATCAGGCTGGCAAATATTATAAAGAGTGATAGTTGTTAGTATTAAGGATTTAGGGCAACCAGCATTCTCACATACTGCTAGTAAAATTAGTACATTTTAACAAACTTTTGGAATGTTATCTGGCACAATTTGTCAATTTATAAATATATCAGTGTATATCATGTGCATTGCCTTTGACACAGTGCCGTGATGCACCACCCGGACCCCCTTTCAGAAATGCAGGACTAGTTCCCCCAGCTGCTGGGAGTGCTGCCGGCAGACAGCCCTGAGCTGTCAACAGGCTTCAGGAATCACTCTGGCTGAAGAGAACCACCTTGCTCAAGGGCAAGCCAGCCTCCTTCCTGGGGCAGCCTACATCCAGTGACTAATCAATTTTGGGACCGTCCACCTCAGTCCAGCTCCAGGCAACTCTAAGAGGCCACCCCAGCTTAAAATCTCCCTGGAGGATCTGCTGAGGGTTTCCCTGAGACTGCATGACAGTCAACTTCTCACGGTCCTGCTTCCTTCCCTTCCGTTCCACAGGTATTGACCCCACGGACACATCATAAGATGCCTAAATGCAATCTTCATCTCACAGTCTGCTATTGGGAGACCTCAACCACTACCCATCTATTCTACATCTAAGATTTTATCATAAGAAAATGGCAACATAGGCATATGAATGTGTAAGGGGCAGAATACCCATGGCAAATGACTCTATAAACAGAACAAAGCAATAAAAACAAACAAACAAACAAACAAACAGTAAGCTAATTATCCTTAATAAGAGTATGGTTAAATAGAGTTTAAAAACCATACCATGAAGTTAAAAAGCCAGCTATGGAATGACACACATATGGTTCAATTTTTAAAATTTTTTTTTCAACGTTTTTTATTTATTTTTGGGACAGAGAGAGACAGACATTGAGCGGGGGAGGGGCAGAGAGAGAGGGAGACACAAAATCGGAAACAGGCTCCAGGCTCCAAGCCATCAGCCCAGAGCCTGACACGGGGCTCGAACTCACGGACCGCGAGATCGTGACCTGGCTGAAGTCGGACGCTTAACCGACTGCGCCACCCAGGCGCCCCTGAATCTACCTATATGATATGTTTAGATCATATATTTATATATTACATAAAAACATTTGGAAGGATACCTCAAACCCTCGACCGTATTTATCTAGGTGTTTATGTACCATCTTTCTCTGTTTGATTTTGATTGATGTATCAAATAAAATCATAAACAAAACCCAAGTAACCAACAAAACCAGGATCACTAAACAAAGATGGGCTAAAGGTTTAGGCTTGAGTCTCTGTATGGATAAAGGACCCCAGTGGCCAAACTTTACATGTCAGGAAAGTTAGAAAAGACCCTACATATTGCAAGTTCACAAAATATTTTGATTTCCTTGATTGAAAAGTATTTTATTAGGACAATGGTTAACATTTCCATAGAAACACAATTATTTTTTGTTTTACATGTCTTTTACTCACATATGTGTGGGTACCACAGCAGAAGATGAAAAAAGGAAAATAAGCTATGACTTTACATGTTTAGATTCAAGCCTTGGTTCTAGCTCCAATTCAGTTTATAACCTTAAGCACTTCTTTTCCTCATCAAAGTTGAGAGGAGAAATGGGACAGTGCATACCTTTGTCATAGTTCTGAGAACCAGATGCAATGGCATCTAGAAAGATTTTTTCATTCAAAACAGAGAAAAGTGATATACTAAGATAAAGGTAAGATATCGACAAGGGGAAGATGGCAGCATAGGAGGATGCTGGGCTCACCTCATCCTGCTGACCACTTAGTTTCCACCCACATCTGCCTAAATAACCCAGAAAACCGCCAGAAGACTAGCAGAATGGACACTCCAGAGCCAAGCGTAGACAAGGAAGAGGCCGATGGAAGAGGGTAGGAAGGGGGGAGAGGCGGTGGGCACTACACGGACTGGCGGGAGGGAGCCAGGGTGGTGGAGGGGCAGCCCGCCCAGCAAGGCAGAGCCCCTGAGTCTGGCTTGCAAAAGTGGAGGGGCCGGACAGAGTGTGTTCTGACAGCCAGCGGGACTTAACATCTGGAATGTTATAAGTCAACAGCTCTGCTTGGAGACCAGAGAGCAAGAGGGCTAAAGGACAACAGGAGGGAGAGTTATTGAGCCCCGGAGGACAGAGCTCAGCTTGGTGGGGAACAAAGGCGCTGGGAAGCGCCATCTCCCTCACCCATCCCCCAGCCAAAATCCCAAAGGGAACCGGTTCTTGTCATGGAACTTGCTTGCACCGGGCAAACACCCAATGCTATGCTTCTGTGGACCCATCCCTCTGACGGGTCTGCCTCCGTCCTGGTGCCGGTGCCACAAGGCCCCTCCAGAAGTGGACCACTGAAGGCAAAGCAAGCTGAACCTGCCCCTCCTGCCCTTGTGCACCTTGCAGATCTACTATGGCTAATATGCCAGATCCCATAGAAGCAGCACCAGAAGCCTGGCAGTGTGCAAGTAGTCCAGACAGGGGCCACACCTACTCTACAGTGAGTCCTGCCCCTGGGAGAGGGGAAGATAAGGTACACACCAGCCTGACTGTGGCCCTATCGGTGGGCTAGGGCAGACATCAGGTCTGACTGCGGCCCTGCCCACCAACGCAGGTTACTACAGACAGCACAGAGGAAGAGTTCCACGCCACTCCAGGAACTATCCAAAATGATGAAATGGAAGAATTCTGCTCAAAACTAACTCCAGGAAGTAGTGACAGCTAATGAACAGATCAAAAACGATTTAAGCAATATAACAAAATTAATTTAAAACAATAGTCACAAAATTAATTGCTGGGCTTGAAAAAAAGTATAGAGGACAGCAGAGAATCTATTGCTACAGAGATCAAGGGACTAAGAAATACTCATGAGGATATAAAAAATGCTATAAATAAGGTGCAAAATAAAATGGAGGCAACCACAGCTCGGATTGAAGAGGCAGAGGAGAGAATGGGTGAATTAGAAGATAAAATTATGGAAAAAGAGGAAGCTGAGAAAAAGAGAGATAAAAATATCCAGGAGTATGAGAGGAGAATTAGAGAACTAAGTGCTACAATCAAAACACAACATTATCCATATAATAGGAATTCCAGAAGAGGAAGAGAGAGAGAAAGGGACTGAAGGTGTACTTGAACAAATCAGAGCTGAGAACTTCCCTGATCTGGGGAAGGAAAAAGGCATTGAAATCCAAGAGGTACAGAGAACTCCCTTCAGATGTAACTTGAATCAATCTTCTGTACGACATATCATAGTGAAACTGGCAAAATACAAGGATAAAG
The DNA here is from genome assembly GCF_014898765.1 of Herpailurus yagouaroundi. Classification (NCBI taxonomy): domain Eukaryota; kingdom Metazoa; phylum Chordata; class Mammalia; order Carnivora; family Felidae; genus Herpailurus; species Herpailurus yagouaroundi. The sequence goes on from NW_024412395.1 coordinate 44,900,338, forward strand.
AGAAAATTCTGAGGGCAGCTAGGGATAAACACACTCTAACATATAAAGGGAGACCGGTAAGACTAGTGACAGACCTATCTACTGAAACTTGGCAGGCCAGAAAGGAATGGCAGGAAATCTTCAATGTGATCAACAGAAAAAATATGCAGTCGAGAATCCTTTATCCAGCAAGTCTGTCATTTAGAATAGAAGGAGAGATAAAGGTCTTCCCAAACAAACAAAAACTGAAGGAATACATCACCACTAAATCAGCCCTACAAGAGATCCTAAGGGGGATTCTGTGAGTGAAATGTTGCAAGGACTACAAATACCAGAGACATCACTACAAGCATGAAACCTACAGACATCACAATGACTCTAAACCCATATCTTTCTATAATAACACTGAACGTAAATGGACTAAATGCTCCAACCAAAAGACATCGGGTATTAGAATGGATTAAAAAAAAAACAAAAACAAAAAAAACAAGACTCATCTATTTACTGTCTACAAGAGACTAATTTTAGACCTGAGGACCCCTTCAGATTGAAACTGAGGTGTTGAAGAGCTATGTATCATGCTACTGGAAGTCAAAAGAAAGGTGGAGTAGCCATACTTATATCAGACAAATTGGACTTTAAATTAAAGGATGTAACAAGAGATGAAGAAGGGCATTATATAATAATTACAGGGTCTATCCATCAGGAAGAGCTAACGACTATAAATGTCTATACACTGAATATGGGAGTCCCCAAATATATAAAACAATTAATCACAAACATAAGCAACCTTATTGATAAGAATGTGGTAATTGCAGGGGATTTTAATACTCCATTAACAACAATGGATAGATCATCTAGACACAGGATCAATAAAGAAACAAGGACCCTGAATGATACATTGGATCAGATGGACTTGACAGATATATTTAGAACTCTGCATCCCAAAGCAACAGAATATACTTTCTTCTCGAGTGCACGTGGAACATTCTACAAGATAGATCACATACTGGGTCACAAAACAGCCCTTCATAAGTATACAAGAATTGAAATCATACCATGCATACTTTCAGACCACAATGCTATGAAGCTTGAAATCAACCACAGAAAAAAGTCTGGAAAACCTCCAAAAGCATGGAGGTTAAAGAACACCCTACTAAAGAATGAGTGGGTCAACCAGGCAATTAGAGAAGAAATTAAAAAATATATGGAAACAAATGAAAATGACAATGCAACAATCCAAACGCTTTGGGATGCAGCAAAGGCAGTCCTGAGAGGAAAACACATTGCAATCCAGGCCTATCTCAAGAAACAAGAAAAATCCCAAATACAAAATCTAACAGCACACCTAAAGGAAATAGAAGCAGAATAGCAAAGACACTCCAAACCCAGCAGAAGAAGAGAAATAATAAAGATCAGAGCAGAAATAAACAATATAGAATCTAAAAAAACTGTAGAGCAGATCAATGAAACCAAGAGTTGGTTTTTTGAAAAAATAAACAAAATTGACAAACTTCTAGCCAGGCTTCTCAAAAAGAAAAGGGAGATGACCCAAATTGATAAAATCATGAATGAAAATGGAATTATTACAACTAATCCCTCAGAAATACAAGCAATTATCATTGAATACTATGAAAAACTATATGCCAACAAACTGGACAATCTGGAAGAAATGGACAAATTCCTAAACACCCACACATTTTCAAAACTCAAACAGGAAGAAATAGAAAACTTGAACAGACCCATAACCAGTGAAGAAATTGAATCAGTCATCAAAAATCTCCCAACAAATAAGAGTCCAGGACTAGATGGCTTCCCAGGGGAATTCTACCAGACATTTAAAGCAGAGATAATACCTATCCTTCTCAAAACATATAAAGGGAAGGAAAACTTCCAGACTCATTCTATGAAGCCAGCATTACATTGATTCCTAAACCAGACAGAGACCCAGCAAAAAAAGAGAACTACAGGCCGATATCCCTGATGAATATGGATGCCAAAATTCTCAATAAGATACTAGCAAATCGAATTCAACGGCATATAAAAAGAATTATTCACCATGATCAAGTGGGATTCATTCCTGGGATGCAGGGCTGGTTCAACATTCGCAAATCAATCAACGTGATACACCACATTAATAAAAGAAAAGATAAGAACCATATGATCCTGTCAATCGATGCAGAAAAAACATTTGACAAAATTCAGCATCCTTTCTTAATAAAAACCCTCGAGAAAGTCAGGATAGAAGGGACATACTTAAAGATCATAAAAGCCATTTATGAAAAGCCCACAGCTAACATCATCCTCAATGGGGAAAAGCTGAGAGCTTTTTCCCTGAGATCAGGAACATGACAGGGATGTCCACTCTCACCGCTGTTGTTTAACATAGTGTTGGAAGTTCTAGCATCAGCAATCAGACAACAAAAGGGAATCAAAGGCATCAAAATTGGCAAAGATGAAGTCAAGCTTTCACTTTTAGCAGATGACATGATATTATACATGGAAAACCTGATAGACTCTATCAAAAGTCTGCTAGAACTGATACATGAATTTAGCAAAGTTACAGGATACAAAATCAATGTACAGAAATCAGTTGCATTTTTATACACTAGTAATGAAGCAACAGAAAGAAAATAAAGAAACTGATCCCATTCACAATTGGACCAAGAAGCATAAAATACCTAGGAATAAACCTAACCAAAGATGTAAATGATCTGTATGCTGAATACTAGAGAGAGCTTATGAAAGACACTGAAGAAGACATAAAGAAATGGAAAAACATTCCGTGCTCATTAATTGGAAGAATAAATATTGTTAAAATGTCAATACTACCCAAAGCTATCTATACATTCAATGTAATCCCAATCAAAATTGTACCAGCATTCTTCTAGTCATATATTAGCTCTATAAAGAGCTCACCAAACTCCACACCTGAAAAACAGATAATCTAGTGAAGAAATGAGCAGAAAACAAGAATAGACACTTCTCTAAAGAAGACATCTGGATGGCACATGAAAAGATGCTCAACATCGCTCCTCATCAGGGAAATGCAAATCAAAACCACACTCATATACCGCCTCACGCCAGTCAGAGTGACTAAAATGAACAAATCAGGAGACGATAGATGCTGGAGAGGATGTGGAGAAACGGGAAGCCTCTTGCACTGTTGGTGGGGATGCAAACTGGTGCAGCTGCTCTGGAAAACAGTGTGAAGGTTCCTCAAAAAATTAAAAATAGACCTACTCTATGACCCAGCAACAGCACTGCTAGGAATTTACCCAAAGGATACAGGAGTGCTGATGCAAAGGGGCACTTGTACCCCAATGTTTATAGTAGCACTTTCAACATAGCCAAATTATGGAAAGAGCCTAAATGCCCATCAACTGATGAATGGATAAAGAAATTGTGGTTTGTATACACAATGGGGTACTACGTGGCAATGAGAAAGAATGAAATATGGCCCTTTGTAGCAATGTGGATGGAACTGGAGAGTGTGATGCTAAGTGAAATAAGTCATACAGAGAAAGACAGATACCATATGTTTTCACTCTTATGTGGATCCTGAGAAACTTAACAGAAGACGATGGGGGAGGGGAAGGAAAAAAAAAAAGTTAGAGAGGGAGAGAGCCAAACCATAGGAGACTCTTAAAAACTGAGAACAAACTGAGGGTTGATGGGGGGTGAGATGGAGAGGGAGGGTGGGTGATGGGTATTGAGGAGGGCACCTGTTGGGAGGAGCACTGGGTGTTGTATGGAAACCAATCTGACAATAAATTTCATATTTAAAAAAAAAGATAAAAAGTAGCTATATGATTCAATGGGTTTTTTTTTTTTTTTTGCCATTTACAGATTTGTGTGGTCTCACCTAAGTCTTCCAGACCTTCTCATATAGGTCTAGTTCCCGCATAACACGTATGAGCTGGTTAGCTCAAGCCAAATGGAGAAGCTACTAGTGGGGTCACGTATCACAGAAGCAATATCATTTCTAGGCAGTACAATTTGTAACTGGGAAAATAGTATCCAGTCCAGGTTCTGCAGCAATTCCTGATACGGCCTTTACTAGTCACTTTCCTTTCTAAGCCAGGTATCTGGTTAAAAATAATAGACAAATGGGGCTCCTGGGTGGCTCAGTCGGTTGAGCATCTGACTTCGGCTCAGGTCATGATCTCACAGCTCATGAGCTCGAGCCCCACATCAGGCTCTGTACTGACAGCTCAGAGCCTGGAGCCTGCTTCAGATTCTGTGTCTCCCTCTCTCTCTGCCCCAACCCACTTGAATTCTGTCTCTTTCTCTCTCAAAAATAACTAAACAATAAAAAAAAAAAATAGGAAACACATACATACACAGATGCAGACATACATACATTCATATGTAAGCTTGAACATATATAAATAATTGAGAACATAATAAAGGTATCAAACAATATAATCTCTAAGTTTTCTTCCAGCTGAAAAACACTTTCACCCGTGTTCTTGGACATATTGTTTATCTTCTTTTAGCATTTGGTTTCTCTGAGCTTCAGCAACTTAATGAGTAAAATATGGGAAGATAGTGAAAGAAAATGATCTCTGGGATCACACTTGACTGAATGTATGTGTGTGTGTGTGTGTGTGTATCACTTTGGCAGTCTGCCTCAAAGTAATGGACCTGAAGTGGGGAGTCTTTCATTCATTCTTTCATTCATATATTTAATAATCCAAGTATTTATTTCATGTAAGGCAGTGTGGTGAATATAAAAGTAAATAAGACAAAAGCCCTGCTTTCCTGGACTAATATTTAAATAAGAAAGACACAAATTATATGAAATAAGGACAACATAAAAGTAAAAACTAATGAGCAATGAAAGAGAAGAATAGAAAAATAAAAAACATTTTGGAAATTCAGGGTACAAAGAAAATACTCCCATCTGGAGGAGTCCTGGAAATTTCATTAAGAGTATGGCCTTTGAACCAAGTCTTAAGGATAGGGATCCAGGGGCGCCTGGGTGGCGCAGTCGGTTAAGCGTCCGACTTCAGCCAGGTCACGATCTCGTGGTCCGGGAGTTCGAGCCCCGCATCAGGCTCTGGGCTGATGGCTCAGAGCCTGGAGCCTGTTTCCGATTCTGTGTCTCCCTCTCTCTGTGGCCCTCCCCCGTTCATGCTCTGTCTCTCTCTGTCCCAAAAATAAAATAAACGTTGAAAAAAAAATTTTTAAAGGGTAGGGATCCAATCATTCCAAGATTATTTGTATACATATGAGATCACAGAAAGAAAATCAAGAGTGGAATCAATTATACATCCAGAATTTCCACCTCTTACTGGCTAGTCACACACTAAGTAACTTGGTGTTTGTTATAGGTTTTAAAACTTTCTTGCCTTTTATTGACAGTAAATTAAGTAAGAATGTAATTTCCTGGATTTTTTCTTTGGGTTTACTTTTGAAAGAACGCTATTTTACAGTCTAATTGATTTCTATAGAAAATCTAAATATCAATACTACTCTAAAGGTGACTCTGGGGTCTCTGAATAGGTGCTCTTATGCTGTTTATTGATAAGACTCTTGATAATAAAACTATTTGGATGTGAAACACATCAAACATGTTAGCTTCTTTCTTAGTTTATTGCCCTAATAGACAAAAAAAAAATGTAGCCAATAAAGTGAATCTGCTTTTGTTTTTATTGCTTTGTCTTTGAAATTGTGGCCCTTAATCTTAAAACCAGTGAGAGAGTAGTTACAGATGAGGAAAAGAGGTGGTCACATTGGAGTGCAATGTTTACTTGTGAGAGGTAAACAAGCCAATTTTAGTAAAATAAAACTGACCTAACTCTGTGCTAAGATCTCAGACTTAATAGCCACTCCAATTCTCTCTGACATTTAAAAATTATAAGGCACTGCAAAAAGAAATTCTTAAATGTCAGAATCCTCATAATTTCTTCAACTTTTGCTACTGAATTCTTAAATCCTCCCCACACATTACCCCCCCATTCCACCTCTCCCCACCCCCCCACCCCCAAGCCTGTGAGGGTGGGAGGCTGGAGAGAGAACCTGGAGGCATGTAGCTCTGCTAGGGCAGGGCCAATGCAGACTGAGACACATTTCCCATCTTTATGCTCAAGCCAGCTGCTCTCGGAGCCTCCTTAGGAATCATTCCATTGCATCACTGGACACATTTTAAGGTGGAGTTAATGGAAGGAATTAGTCTGGGGAGCTGAGGCCCCACAGGTCTCTTCCCTATGTTTCCTTCTCATTAATCTATCAAGGTAACTGGATTTTTGGTTACTGCAGTTGCGGCACATTGGCCTTTAACCGAGTGAAGTCTGATTCATTGGAGGGCTGAAATATGGTAATCATAAATGAGATATCAGGAGCAGAGAGCTTAATAATGATAAGAGGATGGAGGAGGAAAATGAAAAGTAGAAGGAAGACAAGAGGAGCAGAAAGAGAAGGAGATAAAAAGACATATAAGACTTATTGCATATTTACTAAAGTGAAGACACTCTGGGGTCTTGTAGAAATCATGATCATGGCGCAGTGAGGATGCACCGTACGTTTTGCATACAGTAACCAATGCTTGCGGCTCAGAGGTGTATATAATTTGCCTATGGTCACATAAGTGGCAGAACCGGGGTTCAACACCCCACTCTGTGTCTCTCAGGACCTCCCCAGGAAGGTGGTGGCTGTAATGAGGTAGTGTTTATGTTTGGGAAAACTTACAGAAATATTCCACGATCTAAAAATACTAACTCTTTCCACGTGATTTATTGAATGCCTATCAGCATAATGACATCTTTTAATCAATACTTGCTAATTTCATAATCAAAAAGCACTGAAAGAAAGACAGAGACATTCTCCTTTGCTTTTCTTAGTATTTTATATGAACTCATTTCTTATACATTCCAAGTTTAAAAACCATGAAATAAAGGAAGACCCCGTTTATTTTTTTGTCCTATCAAATTTTCATATGCATTCTTGGAAGTGGTTCTTGTATGTATGCGTATGTGTTTGCATGTGTGTGTGTGAAATATATGTATGTATATATTACATGTATACATTATGTATATACAACACTATAATTCATAAATTATTGTTGGGCAACATATCAATCAATTTCATTTTCTCAGTTTTACATTCAGAAGAGCCCTGCTGATTCTGTTTTCAGGACTGGTTTTTGTTTTTTGTTTTTTTAACATTTACTGACTGCCAACAAAGGAGATTTTATTTTCTACCAGTTTCCTCAACTTAGAAATATAGTAATTATCAAATTATCATATGCTAAAAAAAGGAGATTTAAAAAAGGAAACCTTATTTTCTTGTCACGAAACCACTACGTTATAATAGGAATGTTTTCTCTTAATTTTTAAAATATTGCCTAATCAAACTATCTAGAGACCCCTGTTTAAGAGAGTGACCCTTCTAGCAATGGAGGGATTTTATATTGCCTTGTCAGAGGAGATGAATTGTATTTTCTGTAAATTCTACTGCAATTGTGCCCATTTTCTGATTTTACTTTAGTTTGGTTGTTAGCTATAAAATCACTGATAAGTAATAAAACACAGGTCACAGTATTAAGCCCTTGTTGCAAATATCACCAAATCATAACAAGGAAATATCAACTGAAAGCCACAATTCCTAGCATTTACCTATAAAATATAGTTTAAATAACAGGACCCTTTTTTTCCTTCTTGCCGTGGTTTGTTAGGATTTTATATTGCTTCCATATCTTGCCATCCAAACTAAAACAAACTAACAAACAAATGAATACCTGTTTCTAGGAACTTTTTTGGTCTTTCCACTTGAGAATAAGTTATCTTTAGTCATTAAATATTCATAGAGGGTTTTGGTCATTTCATTTTTTGTCTGGCAAGGAATTTTGTGCCATCTAATCACTTGTCTCCATAATGCAGAAAGGTGAATGCTTGTAATTGTTTCTCTGACTAATTCTTCCCAATCCATTGCCCTTCTTTTAAAAAGTACCTTATAGTTGTAGTCTTATTTATGATGGTTTAAGGCTTCATGTAACTCTTATGAATGTTCTCTGACTTGTAGTTCTGTATAACGCTATAACGCTCACATATAGACCAAAACAAACGGGCCAAATAGTGAGACCCGGGGGAGGGCTTGGGCAAAACCAGGGAGAGCAAAGGCGGAAAACAATGATCCTGCAGTTATGATGTTGCCTTTTCTTCTTATTACATGACATCCCCTCTTACTAAAAGCTTATTTGACCAAGTATTTGTTCCGTCCTCCTCCTATGATTTGACATCTCAGTAAATTTACGGCCAGCATTTCTCAACATGCATTTCTAAAGAACAGTTGGCTCGAAGAAATGCTAGCAGATGTTACTTGAAAAAGGGTTCTAAGATCAAAGAAGTTTGGGGAATACTAAACTATGGAAAGTTAAACAGGTTTCTTTTCTCAAGGGCTTCTTAGAGCTTTTAGTATGTTACTATTCACTGTGAATTACAATGAGAAGCATATAGATTTGCAACGTTTCTTGAATGTGTTTGTCCTTTGAAACTGTTTTCATACAGTATGCTTACGGGAATAATGTTCCACAGAACCCATGTTGGGAAACACTGAAGTAAGCAACTGCAAAGTCATTGCTGGGTGCATCTTTAAATAGGGGAGGCCAGGAGAGGGGTTGGTAAGTGGAAAGCTTACCTATTCTACTTCTGACACAATTGGCTAGGATGGGAAAGGAACTTGAAACTGTCACAGGACCAACAATTAATAGAAAAGTGGGCATTTTTCCTGGAAATGCTAACTCCAAGGTGATACAATACGCCAATCTCTTCATAGAGATGCCTTAGCCTCATTCTAACCTCAGGACGTCAAACTAGTCACAATAATTATGGTTATTGTATAAACTGTCTTAAAAGGTGATGAAATTCCTGTCACTTAAAAAAAAAATTTTTTTTTAATGTTTACTTTTGAGAAAGAGACAGAATGCGAACGGGGGAGGGCCAGAGACAGGGGGGAGACACAGAATCCGAAGCAGGCTCCAGGCTCTGAGCTGTCAACACAGAGCCTGACGTGGGGCTCAAACCCACAAACTGCAAGATGGTGACCTGAGCCGAAGTTGGCGCTTAACCGACTGAACCACGCAGGCGCTCCGTGTCACTCTAGATATTTAAACATAAACTAGGGGCGCCTGGGTGGCTCAGTCGGTTAAGCGTCTGACTTCAGCTCGGGTCACGATCTCGCGGTTCGTGAGTTCGAGCCCTGCGTGGGGCTCTGGGCTGATGGCTCAGAGCCTGGAGCCTGCTTCTGATTCTGTGTCTCCCTCTCTCTCTGCCCCTCCCCCGTTCATGCTCTGTCTCTCTCTGCCCCCAAAATAAATAAACGTTAAAAAAATTTTTTTTAAATAAAAAAAAAAACAAAACATAAACTGAATGACTACCTTATAGCAAGGTAAGGGTACTATTGGTTGGGTAAATACTTTAAAGAACTCTTCCAAATTTGACAGTCTTTGGTTTTAAGATTATAGGTTATAACAATCTGTTCTTGCTCAGAATCGCCATGCCAAACTAGTCGTACATTTTTCTCTTAGAGATTGTTAAGAAAGTATCAAATTGGATTATTTTGTATCTTCTTCAAAAATGGTTTAGTGGCTTTCACAAGGTGAACACTAGGAATGCAGAAGGCATTCACAGAGCACATCTACCCATGCAGATTAACAAGGATAGATTCTTATCTATGTTTCTTGTATTGTGTAGAAAATCTCAATAATGCTTCACCCTAAAAGTCTGAAAGAGCTTCATTTGTCTCCACAAATAAGAGAATTGAAAATAGTGTCCTCAATTCTACTGCAAATAAAGTCATGGACCTTTATAAGATATCATATAACTATAAATACACATGTATTTTTGAAGATGAAAATACCACCATCACCCTAATGACCTTATGAACCTTGCAATTTATTTTTTAAATATTTATAAATGATTAATGTGAACTTGTTACATTTTTATGCTTTTTGACTATCTGGTAAAACCACTTCGTATGACAGCATCTCTATTCCCTCAACCATTCCGTTTTTCTTTTTCTTTTTTAATGTTTTTATTTATTTTTGAGACAGAGAGAGACAGAGCATGAGCAGGGGAGGGGCAGAGAGAGAGGAGGAGACACAGAATCTGAAGCAGGCTCCAGGCTCTGAGCAGTCAGCCCAGAGCTCCACGCGGGGCTCGAACTCACGGAGTGTGAGATCATGACCTGAGCTGAAGTCGGACACTTAACCGACTGAGCCCCCCAGGAGCCCGAACCATTCTGCTTTTCTATGCCCAGGTCCTAATGTTAGGATTGTTAAAGGATTCACTAATCCACCTGCTCTGGTCAAGGGCTGACCGGGAAAACAAGCTCAGTACTCGGTGCAGGCTGTCACTGCAGAACGAATTTCTTGCCGTCCCTTAGTCTGCAGTGTGAGGGGGAGGGATTGTTAGCCTATCTCCTCCAAATCAATGATGCCTTTACTCTTTCATGTTTTGTGTTTAATCCCTGTAAATATCCTAACTACATCTTTGATAGTTCCTCATTCTCCCACGATGTCCCTCACTCCAGAATCATGTCTTTAGAATCAGTCCCAGAGCATTTATTCCTCAAGTTCTGGATAACATTTTTTCATCCTGTCATGTTACCTCGTTTAGTGACACAACAAGGCTTAAAAACAGTGTATGTGCCTATGTATGTATGTTGTTATGCACAATCACTTAACCTATTCTATTATTCATGTGAATACTAATAAGGGTGGATTCCTAGCAGTTTTTTCCTCTGATGGGGTATGTGATATAAGAAAAAAATCTGGAATTGGAATTGAGAGTTAGAAGCCCTGAGTGGAACCAATAATTTAACCTCTCTCTCAGTCTGTAAGTCACTAGAGGAAAAACCTTCACACAGTATATGCAATATGTGCTTTTAACTCATATATCACCAATAGCATAATTCTCTTCAAGGCATGCTCCTGAAGTTTAACAAATTCTCAAATCATGAACTTCATATTTAATAATTTTACAGTCAAACCCACTTTCTATACTGTTGTTCTAAAATAGTATCAGTTAGGGGTACCTGGGTGGCTCAGTTGGTTAAGTGTCCAACTTCAGCTCAGGTCATGATCTTGTGGTTTGTGAGTTTGAGTCCCACGTGGGGCTCTGTGCTGACAGCTCAGAGCCTGGACTCTGCTTTGGATTCTGTGTCTCGCTCTCTCTCTGCCCCTCCCCTGCTCGCGCTCTGTCTCTCTCTTTCAAAAATAAATAAGCCTTAAAAAAATTTACAAAGTATCAGTTAAATTTTAAAAAGAGTCTGGTGTCAATTTTATTTTTTGGTAAAATAAGTAGTGATTTTTCCATTTAGATTTGAATTTTCTGTTGAATATATTTCTATTCTATCTGCTTGCGTGCCAGGCTAGATGCTCCATGTTATCTACGTCTTCCTAGAATGTACTACATAGAAAGATGGACAGTGAACAAAGAATACCAGCCACGATAAGGTTAAGCATGAGAAGCTCGGATGATTTCCTCCAAGATGGCATCAGAAACATAACACCCCCAAACTCCCAGATTTCCTGACTCTCTGGAACACCTGGTTCACAAAGGATGCCTCATCTACATTTTGTGTAGATCTCATAAGGTTGTGAGAGAGTGTGTCAGTCAGAGACTAGTCAGAGAAATGGAGGCAAAGAGAATTTCAAGTAGAGACTTGGTTAAATACACATTGAGGGACTTGAGAGGCAACGAGAATACATAGGGTTAGCACAGAGATAGTAACTGCAGGGCGAAGCTACCTCCCTAGGGATGGGACAGCAGGGGGAAGAGGTTGCGGGTATCAGACCCTAGAAGTTCAGATCAGGAATCCTACAGTTTGACTCCTTCTGAGGAAGGAACACTCTACAGCCAGAGTTGAGACCTCTGAGTGGGTCTAGGAGCATGGTTCTCAGAGCCTGGAGAAAAGGACAGAAACTGGAATCAATTACCAATACTCAGGAAAGGCTGAAGTACCATTAATAGAAACATTATACAAAACAGAGAGGAGAAAGTCTACTCTTCCTCCTCCAGCAATACGGTCCCCCTATAGAGTCCCCTATTAGCAGAACTTAATGGAGAAAGTAAGCAAAAGAGAGGTGAAGTCTGTAGGGTCCTAGCCCCAGTATTACAAAGCATAATGTAGAAGAGTGGGTTTGTAGCTAAAAGAGAAGAGCTTCAAAATTAGCACTGGGTCACTTTGAGGGTATTTTGCCTCCAACCTCTTTCCCCTTCCCGTCCCACCCCTAAGGAAGTAGCTGCTTCCCGCACTTATTCTCTCTGTGTTTCCTCTATGTCATCCTGTCATCTTATCAGTTCTCCAATACCAGTACAACCAGTTCTCTATTTGAAATTTTCATTGGTTTCCCTTTCCCACAGGGACAGGCTTTGCTAGACCTCCTCTGCCTGTCTAAATTCCAAAGACTCTAGCACTGGATGGGGCAAGCCCTGTTTGGTCACTGTGACTAAAGCTACCCTGCTTGCCTTAAAAAGTCCTCTCTACCTCAGTCTGGATCCTGACCAGTTCTCCTAACCTATGCCTGATGTTGAGTTGCTTGTCTCCATTGCTAGTTAATCCTACTTTAGATCCTCTGTTTCTATCAAAAGCCATATTACCTTGAGCTTGATGGATTTCATTTCTGATCTAGGTATGGAAACATCTTATGGGGACTTCCAAAGACATTTATCAGAAAATTGCTTTGTAGCCCTTTCTCGCCCCTCACGTTTGGAAGGTTTATGTGGGAGAATATGTCCTTGAATGGTGGGGGAGAGATTAAGGGGAAACAACAAAAATATATTAACTGGCTGGTAACTTACTCATTAGTTTGCACACACTAATTCATTTAATTTTCCAAATAACCCCATGCATTAGATATATTATTCCCATTTAACAGAAGAAGTTCAGCAAACTGAAGGAATTTACTCTAATCAGAGCTCAGATTCAAACCTAGTTCTACCTGATTTCAAAATCTATGCATTTACAGATTTAGTATTTTGGGTGGAGCACCGGGTCACAGACACCAGCCTGACTGGAAATCTCCCAGCAGTGATTCAACTCAGGTAAAGATGAAACATTATCTCCATACCATATACTGACTTCATTTTTCATATGTACTTATTGGCAATCCAATATTAACCCAATTCAACAAAGATTTATTGAACCTCATATGTGTGGCAGGCATGGGATAATGAGACTTAACACAGTTATCAAGGACTTACCGGGTACTGGGTGCCATTTCACATGCATACTATATGCTTCATTAATTCTCAGAACGACTCTATCAGGTGGGTGCTATTATTAACGACCTCATTTTACCACAATGTAACTGAGGCCCAGGGTGGTTAAGTGGCATGGTCAAGATCTCACAGGTGGGAGCCGGCAGAGCCAAGGAGAGAACCTATGTAGGCTCTACAGCCCATGGTCTTAACCATTTTCTCATGTAGAGGAAGCTGGAGAAACAAAAAGAAATAAGACAGGCAGGGAGATCAGAGTCTAGGTGGTGGAAAATGGAGAACCAGAAGAAATGCGATAAACACACTTGTAAAGATATATCTACTGTAAAGAAAGTAGCGATTCACGTTGCCTAGGAAAATCAGAGAAGATCTAAAAAATGAAGGTACAGATTTTAGTTTTGGAAGCAGAATCAACAGGTCCTAGTGATGCGATGTGGAAGCCAGAGATAGGAGCACAGAATGGCTCTGTGGAGGGGCAGATCTAAGCAGGTAGGTTGGGAAATTCATGTCAGATCATTTCATTCTGAGTGGGTGATGAGAAGTAGGCAGCCGACTAAAAGAAATTAAAGGCTTAGACTTGGGTTAAGAGTCACAATGGTTTCATAGATTTTGAAATTTCCAACACAGAAATTACACAGGAGTGGGTGCGTTATCCCAGGAAGAATATGTAGAGACAAAGAAATGGAATTTTCTTGCTCTTCTGGGCAGAAAAAGACCAACTGGGTAGTTGAGATGAAAGGGCATAGAACTGAGAAAGGACAAAGCAGCCTTGACATCCAGGAGTTGGTAGCCTGTTTCATAGCTGGGCCTTGGTGTTGCTAGGAGCTGGCCTGGTACCATCAGCCAGGCTTTGGTTTCCTCTGTTGAAAATACAGGATTTCACAGGACATCAACATCAGCCAAGGCAACTCTGTGATCATGACAGCCAAGACAAAAACGGGACTGCTCTGTAATCACACCCAAACAGAGACAAAAGATGAACATTTTCAAATCGTAAAAATGCTCAAACATTCCTCTTCCTGGCTATTATGAGTGATTGCTGTTTCTTTACCATTACAGCTTTAGCTTCACTGTAGTCTCTCCCCTGATAAACCAGGAATTAGAATACCCAAACATAGAACTGTCGCCTCTTACTGACAGCACCCGATCCATAGAAAACTACCCCTTACTTGGGACCACCCAGAAATCACACAGCCAAAGCCTGAACCTTATACATAATAAGACCTTTCTAACACTTCTTACTGAGATACTTCACCCCAGGCCTGAGTTCCTCCTTGGCTAATGGGGGACTTGGGGCTTGCCAATCTGTGTGTCCCTGCCCTGCCCAAAAAGGTCCCAGCCTACTCCCAGAAAGAGTTGATCACAGAAAGCCGCGGAATCACCCGCAAGCGCATTGAAGCCCAGTTTGGAAGGATGGGGTCTCGGGGCAGCCCTGCAGGAAGATGGAGCTCCAGAAACGTCTCATGGGCTAGGCACAGATGCCATGCCTTTGTGTCTGCGAAGCCCAGGTCTGATGCTTGGAACAAATGTCCAAGGCGCCCCCTCCTCTCCGGTACTTCTCTGCCAACTTCCCTTTCAGGACCCTCACCCTGGAGAGTTCCATGCCCCACGTCCCGTCCAAGACTTCCCTAAGTGCTGCTTTCTGATTAATCACCTGAGCACCCTTTGAGCCACTTACTGACTGTGTGACCCCGGGCAACAGGCCTGACCTCTCAGCTTCAACTTCAGAGGGTTGTTTAGAGTTTAAAATAAGACTTCAGAAAATGGTAAAGAAGTCAGCTGGCACATGTAAGCCCTTAGGCCGTAGTGTTGACCCCTCCCTACCATGGCCTAGAGGGAAGAGCTGAGCAGAAACAGCCTATATACGAGGCTCAGCACCCCCACCCTAGCCTTTCCACATACATACACGCAAAGGTTTTCTCCTGTCAAAACAAGTAACAACCAGAACTCATAAAGCACAGTTGTGTTCCTGGAGGTCTTTGGCTGGCGGTCACTGAGAGAAGAGAGAATTCCTAGAGGTTTGTTTTCCCCATCTTTTATCTGTTTTGTTTTGTCTTAAGAAGTTGAAATCAGCGAACATTTTACATCACTACTGTTGTTGTTTGACTTGATTTAAAATAGTATGCACTAATTAGCCAAACATCCTTTTCACTGATGGAATATCTATTTGGATGATTACTATAAAAGCAAAATGAGAATAGTGGAAAGAGTAGAAAATCTTATTGTGAATATGACGTAACTTCTCAAAAATGTTTGTTCAAATTAATAACAAAAATATTGATCCTTAGTCACTACTGATTGCAAACACCCAAACTCTAACCATAATTTTTAAAAAGCAACAAATCACGAATAGATTTAGACATGCATAGAACTATAATATTTTGTCATATAAGTGAAATAAATTAGTTACAATGAGCGTGTCTTACTTAAATTGTCAGTCATTATTAGTTTCTTTCATTTTTTCCCACACTAATATATTTTTGTTTTTATCATTTATGTGAATGGAAATATTTATGTAAGAAATCCGGTGGACCATGAATCCTGCTTCTTTCAGTAAAAAGTAGAAACATACGTTATTTTTCATTGTTTCTTGACATGATATAATGTAATCAAATGTGACTGATGCAATCTGACAAATCCAGTCACAATATGAAATGTCACAGGAAAAGAAGGGAAAGCTACTATCTTTATCCAGACTGAAGAGGAAAAAAAAATACTTACTATGAAATATAAAAACAAAGCTTTTGGAACATAAGCCAATAATACACCAGCATGGAGCTTGCTCAAATATCTTCTATACAGCCCTTTGGAGATCTATTTTATCATGGATATTAGGCTGGTGTCAGAGACTTCAGAATTTCTTTTTTCCTACTGGAAAGTATTAGAAACATCACAATGTGGGGCCCTTTTCCATTTTTAAGCCTGTTTAAATACAGCTGGGAACGGATGCTTTTAAGGACCTCTCTTCCGTGGTGTTCATGGCCCCAAGTTTGTGCCTTCTCATAGGCTCCAAGGCAACTCTAAATGGACTACGCTTCAGTTCAGCTGTTTTTCTGAGACTGTACCCTGCCTCTGAACTGTGCTAAAATAACCTTGCATTATCCTAATTAGGATTATTCACAATACACACATATTGCAAAGGGCCATTTTCATTTTCAATTAGTTGAAAAGGATTAGTTGCAGTGATACTCATATGGTCCTGAATGCTATTATTATTAAACCCAATATTTTTTATTGCTGTTAAAATTACGCTCCTTACAGATATAACTTAGCTAATGGAGTAAAAAGATGGTCTCTTCCTGACCAATCATTCTCTTCTGAAGAAGATTGTGAAGGTAACAATAGATAAATGGAAGGAAATATATGTGTGGTAAAGAGGATGTTTAATCACAAGTAATGGCAAACCTAAAATTAGTTCCAATTAAAAAAGAAATGCACGAAAACCAGTGTGAATGTAGCAGATAAAGGGTGGCATGAAGGAGAGATTATTAAGCAGTAGCATGTAACAGGACCCCAGGTGCCGTACGTCCTCATTATACCTATTCTTGAGCAGGGACATACTAAGTATTGAGCGTGAGCAAACCAAAAACAAATTTTCATATATATGTATATATATACTCTCTCTTTCTCTCTCTCTCTCTCTCTCTCTCTCTCCGAAATAATTTCACATGGTGGTTCCACTTCAGCAAGTCCATGTTTTTTGGAGGAAAGACCATAACAACTCGGTTTTCACTTCCAAAATACAGTGGCATGTTAATTGCTTGATCAGCCAAATGAAACTAAATGTAATTAAGACTAGTGTGGGGTTAATTTGATCCATAATTATGTTATATAAAGTAAATGAAAATTGTTTCTTTCCTAAATTGCAATTCATTAAAATTACAGATATTAAAATAAGATACTATAAAATTACATGAAGCATGTACACATTAATAGCCATTAGTAATAGCTTGATATTTCTATCTAAGCAACAGTTTATTAGAATGCCAAAAGGTGATATTTGACCACTCACATGACTGATTTTTTTTACTGTGTTTCTGTTTTTCTAAGAAATTCGTCTTTTTAATGAAGCAAAGTGCTTTAATCTCAGTGTGTTTTTTTGCCATTTTCTAGATATTTATCAACTGCTAAAACACTTTTGGGTCAATCCTCATTGAACATTTCTTAAAATACAAACAGGTATTTAAAAATTCAAAGTGGCAAGTAGGTATGTACATTTCATACAATGAATGTATGTACGCATACAGTAGAGGTAAAGCATTTGGAACATTTTTTTTTCCAAAGGGCAAATTCTGATTAAAATCATACTCATATATCAATTTATGTAATGTTTTGTCTTAACCTCATTAAAAAAGAATTGAACATTAAAAAAAATATGAATTGAAAGAGAAAGAACCAAACATTTATTGAGTGTCCTGTTTTCAAGCACTATGCTATGCCCTTTCAATACCTTTTGTTACCTCTTTATGAAGTCAGTGTCATTTCTTCTTCTTTTACAGGTGACAGAACTGAGGCTCGGAGCGATTAGGATCTTGCCTGAAGTCTTGGAACTACTTTGTACCATTTGCTCTGAGGTGGGGAAGAGTACCTTTCTGTGAGACATGACGGTAAAACACAGGGAAAACAATTAATTTGCTGGGATACAACATAGTATTTTAGTTCTCAATCTGTTTATTTCTGTGAAAATAGAAACCAGAATGTCGTAACATATCATCTCTTGCCCCTTCACGTGACATTAGACACCAGTTCGCAAATAACCCTATCATTCTGAGTCCCCAGAATTATCTAATGGGGTCTCCTTAGTAGCAGAGAAGCAAATAGTGAAGGCTAGTGGATCTATCCTATTGAGCAGTAACAGATGCCTCACAGACAATTCCATTGGGCACACACGGAAAAGGCTCATATTCAGGGCAAGACAGAAAGCATCAGATGATTATGATACTGTCCTGTGGGAGGGAAGAGAAATGGGGTTGGAGGAAAGGATTGTATAAAACAGTAGAAAGTCTGCTCCAGATTCTGCTGGCCTTCTTATGGGTCATAATGCTCTTTACATCTAGCCACTTTGGGATTGAGGGGGAAAGTGGTGACTTAAAGATCTGACATAATTTTAAAAGAAAAGCATTTACAGTAGGATTTGCTCACAACACATATCAATAGCAGATTACCTGCTAGAGATGAGAAATATTAAAAACAAGTCGAGCTGAAACTTGAATATGCCACAATCCATTTACTTATTGCTGTGAAGCAAGGTATTCGCATACCCAGGAGAGCCCGATATACTATCTTTGTTTGCACAGAAAAGTGTCACTAGGTTGCTATTAATAGTACTATGTAAACATTAACAAATGCTTCTCAATAATTGGTTGTACTGCACTAATAAGGACAACCGTCCTTAAATTTCTCGGAAATCATCTGCATTTCCCTTTAAGTTAAAGCCACATTTCATCCATGAAAAAACGAAACTAAAGGATAATCGTACTTAACAAGTTGCCAGAACACATTATTTACAGTGAGCGTGTATGCTTAACAAACCAAATATTTAATTTTTCATGCATGAAAAATAGGCCGACATAATAGCCATTAGTATTCCAGGTGAGGCAGAACATGCAAATTTACTCAGCTATTAAAGAATGAGTCATATGCTATTTAATATATCAAAATAGTTTATGTATATTAGAGTAAACAGTGAAATCACAATAGGAAAAAAAAATGGATTTGGTTCAGATGTTGAGCTGCTGTGTAAACCAATTATCTATCCGGAGGGAAACAGCTCTGTCTACAACTACTTAGGCTCTAGGGCCTATTACAAACCCTGGAGTGGGTTGTTGTTTCTGTTCTCGAGGGAATTTACCACGTCACACTAGAAATAGCTGACAATAATTAGAAAGCCTGCTTCTGCCAGTATTGCACACATTTTTAATACCTTCCTAAGTATTATGGGAGATAATACACAAGGTCTTTAGAATTCTAGTCATGCCACAACAAGCCATGGAAAGGACAACCAGACAATAGCCCCAAACTGGACTGTGACAGGCTAATTATTGTGGCTTCATTAGAAAACCTCTTTTTACATAGGTCACCTGGGAAGTGTAATTAAAAATGCATTATTGGTGTATTTTTTATTGAAGCAATTAAATTAAAAAGCCAAAAAAATAATTATATGAGGAGCAAATAATAATGTTGGTCAACAGCGTTTATCTAAGAAAGAGAGAACACGTTAGTGGTTCATTAGCAGTAAATGTGTTAACGGGAATCTGTTTGAAAAATGAGCCATAGAATGGCTTTTAAATACGCAGATTAAAGGATTTATAATGTCAAGTTTAACACAGAAATTACAGATAGTATTACATAACCATGAGTAATAGCACCTTTAATCTGACTTAGTAAAATGATTTACATCATACTTTATGCCGTTTCAATTGTATGAGTATTATATGTGCTGCATCTCAGAAGATAATTTGCCTTATATTTTTACACACTTATGGATCTGTTCTTCTTGCTTCCTAATTATGTGGTACATCTAAATAATTAGATGTTAAAATATGTATCTTCTGGAGACAGAATGTTTATCTTGGATATCTGTTCTATGTAGGAATACCAGAACGTGACACCATTTATTTAGGAAAATTTTTATAAAGCCCAAAATATATCCTATCAAATCACCCCTCTCTCATCTCACAGCTTTCCTGGTACTTCTCATCATCATCATCATTACCACCACTATAATTATCGTAATTGCTAATAGTTCATAAGTACTTTTTACTTGCCAGGAACTAAACATCGCCTATATTACTTAGAAGTTTAATTCTTCAAATAATCTCAAGAGATTAATATTTTGTATCCATTTCGAAAATGAGGATAATTGATAAAATTTAATCATTCTCTCTGCATATAGCTGTAAGATATGCTATTGCACTCCCTTCAGTAGACTGTCCTAAACACATCATATTTTTTTCCCTCTATCCTCCTGGAAATCTCCCATATCTTAAAACTTGTTATTTTTACTGAGTATTCTTTGAATGTATAAAAGAGATAGATAAGCATCTACTAAATAAGAATCTCACGTGCCATCCTTTTCATCCCTTTGGAGAGGAAAATCAAACTCAGAGAAGTGGAAGAGAGAGTAACATCAACTATGGAGGGCTGCAAATGCCAGGGTGCGCAAGTGAATGAATGGACAAATGATACAGCCTTGTTGTTAAACATGGGACTCTCGATGCAAGAAAATACTTTTAGGTTGACAGAAAGAAAAAGGGTTCCATTTATTTTCTATGGTGAGATTGAGTGTTGGTCTAGGAGTAGTTATTACCTACTGACGCTAAACTATTTAATCTTGACATATTATGATTAGTTTAATTAACAGTTTTAGTATTGTTATGTTGCATTAGGTTCTTTATTAATGTTATTATTGTTAATATCAGTAGCGCCCAATTGTGAATACCTGCTGTAAGCCAGGCTTTGTGCCAGACGCTTTACATGCATTATCTCCAAGCTTCTACACATCACTGAATCAAATTATTCTTATTTGAGAGATGAAAAACTTGCAGTTCAGGAGGTCAAGTGACTTTTCCAAGGTCACGTGGCTGACAAATTAGGGAGCTCAGATCTAAGACCCTGGCCTATCTGACTCCAAAATTGCAGGCATTCTCTAGTATTTCACTTTGATTATGAAAGAATTTATAAAAGGCATAAACAAAATTTAAGAGTTTCACACAGACATTTTCCTTAAGCCACATTTTCAATTCAAATTAATTCAAAATTCATACAGCTCAAATAACCAAAATAGTTTTCTGAGTACTGTATGTCGATAGTTGAATTTATCAGAACTGTAACAATTACAGGATTTGAGTTTCTGAAAAAACAGATAGATGAACTAGCATCACTGTGAATTCACTGTTAAGCATATAGCTGTGCAGTAGATTTGCTTAATTAGAAATCCAAAATCCACTGAGTGATATACATAACTGTTACTTTGGCTATTAATCAATACCCCTGCCCTTAATGTTAAATACATGGAAAGATACTGATTTATCATTTGCAAAATAGGAATGCTAAACCCTAAATGTTACTATGAGAACTTACTTTAAACAGCATGTTAATTTTTTTTTTTTTAATTTTAAAAAAAAAATTTTTTTTCAACGTTTATTTATTTTTGGGACAGAGAGAGACAGAGCATGAACAGGGGAGGGGCAGAGAGAGAGGGAGACACAGAATCGGAAACAGGCTCCAGGCTCTGAGCCATCAGCCCAAAGCCCGATGCGGGGCTCGAACCCACAGACCGCGAGATCGTGACCTGGCTGAAGTCAGACGCTTAACCGACTGCGCCACCCAGGCGCCCCAACAGCATGTTAATTTTTTAATGTACCATGTTTTAATAGCACATTTGTTGTTTATAGTAACAATAGTAACAATTGCTCTAAATTTTATAAAACCAGTGGCATATATTGATTATCAGAGTACTGTATAAAATTGAATCAAAAGAAGTCCTCCAGTCACAAGGTAGGACCTCTTTAGGGTTTTTCTATGGAAACCTCAAACTGATCTCTATGTTTTGGCATAAGATGAGCTATTCATGACAGCAGAGTCCAGGATAATAGAGTTAATACAATAATGCTAGATCTTGGAGCATATGGCAATACATTGTAGGATTATAATGATTATAATTAAAAAGCTTGTTTCCCGTAAGGTAAATAACTGGTATTTTAAGAAATAAGGTAACCAGATAATCACTGGGTAGATGCATTCTCTATGTGGTTATCTAGCCCTTCATTACAATGTTGTTCTACCCTTCTCTAATCCAAGTGGAGAAAGATATCATTGCTGCAGATAGTCACAGATTGCACGGATGTTTAAATATTTTTTAACATTTATTTATTTTTAAGAGTCAGAACGTGAGCGAGGGAGGGGCAGAGAGAAAGCGGCAGACACAGACTCTGAAGCAGCCTCCAGGCTCTGAGCCGTCAGCACAGACGGAGCCACCCAGGAGCCCCCAGATGTTTAAATAGAGGACTCAATGCACTAAGCACTTCAGTAAGTTCAGAATTAATTGTTAAAGCTTTATGCCAAAATTCGGAATAAACATACTAGAAATATACCAACAGTCAAGTTGATTCCTCTCTGTCATCTGTTACCTCTCTCATCTGTCATCTGTGCCTGATCTTATGCTAGTATTTTATAAACAAGTCCCAGGATCAGCCCAGTACACAAAATTGTACATAAAAGGAGCTGAAGTTAACGGAATTGTTTCTGAGCCAGCCATTAACACACTTACTTTTTAATTTATTTATTTGGAGGAAGAGGGGTCATTTTTGATCACCCCTTAGGCCTTCTATGTCATATTTACAACTCTTCTCTTTGACCTTCAAATTTTAAGTTGCTAAAAATAGTTTTCTCCACATACCAGCTCTGACTCCCAGGCCTAATATAAATATTAATAAAGCTACCTAGAATTTACTACTTGCCAGACACTACGTGCAAAGTGCTTTGTATATCTCATTTGTACTTCACAGTAAACTATGAGGTAGATATGTCTATTATCTCTATTCTACCAATGAAAAAAATTGAAGCTCAGAGAGGTTAAGTCGGGCTACACAGCTCACGAGTGGTAGAGTTAGAAAGCCAAACTGGATCTGTTGACTTTAAACCCTTTCTCTTTTTCATTATGCACTACTGCCTCGACTAGACTACAAAAAAAAAAAAAAAAAAAAAAAAAAAAAAAAAAAAAAAAAAAAAAAAGAAAAGAAAAAGAAAAGAAAAGAAAAAGAAAAAAAGAAACAAAGAAAGAAACAAAGAAAAGAAAAGAAAAGAAAAGAAAAAAGAAAAGAAAAGATAAAAAGGAAAGAAAAATCTTTCTAATACCATTAGGCTGACATCCCAGGAATAGACCCTATTCCTTAGGATCAGTTTTTTTTGGTTTTTTTTTTTTTTTTTTTTTTTTTTTTTTT
>NW_024412395.1:44923583-44938272 GCF_014898765.1 Herpailurus yagouaroundi
GGACAGAGAGAGACAGAGCATGAACAGGGGAGGGGCAGAGAGAGAGGGAGACACAGAATCGGAAACAGGCTCCAGGCTCTGAGCCATCAGCCCAGAGCCTGACGCAGGGCTCGAACTCACGGACCACAAGATCGTGACCTGGCTGAAGTCGGACGCTTAACCGACTGCGCCACCCAGGCGCCCCTAGTATCAGTTTTATAGGCATGCTGATGAGGAGAAGTTCACACACGAATCCTGCACTCTAGTTTCTGTCATGAAAGCAAGCAATGTATTCAATTTGTAAATTACACTGGGTCCCACAGAAACATCTGGGATACCCTAGTTGAAGCCGGGAGTCTATATAATTTTTGGAAATTTGGTAGGTATAAACCAAAAAAAGTTTTTAAAATTCACTTTAAAACTTCAAAGAGTTCTTATCTGACAAGAGATAAAGGTTCCAGGGCAGATTCATTCTGAGAAATCCACCCAAATGGTTCTTTTAGAGATACAAACAAAAATCAAACACCATCTGCTGACATGGAAACAAGAACTCCTTCAGGTATGAGAATATAAATATTGTCTATTTGAGACCAAAGGAACTTTAGAGGAAATATGTCTTATCTAGGAGGCACGAAAGTGTTGAGGAGATGTCATGACATTATTGAACAGGATTTAAAAAGGGTGAGGGCCAGAAGTTGATGGATCTGTCATCATAAGAGATTTTGTGAGACTTTAGACAGAAGTAGAACTTCTTCAAAGTACAGCCTCTGAAGTGAAGCACAGAATTAAGGAAAGAAGTGTTTAGTCTTTCCTCCTCTGCTCCAGCACCTTGGTGGTGATAGGCCATTTTACATGGCATCTCTCTTTTTCTTTCCTTTCTTTCTTTTTTTAAATACTATATGTCCTATAGAAAAGAAGTGAATTGGAGATTTTTCTTTCTTTTTTTTTCCTTTTAGTTATTTATAGTTATTTATTTTAGGTTTTCTTGGTATAAATTCTTTAATCCACAAATGATAAAGATTTTTTAACCACTTATGTATTTTTCATGTGTTATCATAGTTGCTGTTATAGTGATTCTTTTAAAATTGTGTGAAGCCATTAGGACAGTGAGTTTTTCCGCAGTTTGGGGAAGGATGGACTTGAGAAAAAGAGGCTAGAAGGAAAGTGAGTAGCTAAAATGTTATTCTGATAGGATGATGGTCAGGACAAGGGCAGGAGCTAAGGCATTCAAAAAAAAAAGGAGCTTATTTGAATAAAAATTGCTTGGCTTTAGTGATGTTGGAAAAATTTAATATTCTCCAAAATCTCAAATCTTCATGATAAATCTAATTTACTATAACCAGAAACTTGATCGTATTAAAAAAATTAACATTTATTCATTTTTGAGAGACAGAGCATGAGCGGGGGAGGGGCACAGAGAGAAAGGGAGACACAGGATGCCAAACAGCTCCAGGCTCTGAGCTGTCAGCACAGAGCCCAACGCTGGGCTTGAACTCACAAACCGCGAGATCATGACCTGAGCCGAAGCCAGACGCTTACTGACTGACTGAGTCACCCAGGTGCCCCGATCATATTTTTAAAATAGATACTAATATATTTATCCAATCAAGGTAAAAGAAATTAATTAAAATGATCAGTTTACAAAATATCGAAAGATTAATGAGTATACTAAGGAAAATTAAGATGTTTAAATGTACGTCTATGCACTGATATTTAACTTAGTGGTGTCAAAATAATTCTTAATATTTACTATGTTTACAATACTTCCCCAGTTTTCAAAGTGACTTTACGTATATTACCTAATTGATTCTCACAATTGATTCCGTGAGATAAATTATTGTAGTGATATCCAGCATATTTCTAGCACTTTGCAGATTGCATAACACAATCACTTACATTACTGGTGCCCATATTTCCATCAGTCATCGTATTGCTCAGTTATGGGGTTTCTCTGCTAACTGAAATATATTTCCAATACCAGTGCATCAGATTTATTTTACTGAACGTGGTTTATCATCTACAGTGCACAGATATTCAATGTCAATCCATTAAGTTAGATTATTTTTAGCTACAGCATTTTTGACAAGAGTGTTCTCGTGATGATGATTGCAGTCAATTTCTAAAAACTAATACAGATAGCTTTATAAGAAACCGCCAAACTCTTTTCCAGAATGGCTGCATGATTTTACACTCCCACGAACGATGTATGAGTGATGCAACTTCCCCTCATCCTCACCAGCTTTTGATGTTGTTACTATTTTTTCTTTCTTTCTTTCTTTCTTTCTTTCTTTCTTTCTTTCTTTCAGCCATTCTGACAGGTGTATAGTCATCTCTCTTTAAGGTTTTAATTGGCATTTCCCTAATGGTTAATGATGTTAAACATCGTTTCATGTGCTTATTTGCATCATCTGTATATTCTTTTAGGTGAAATGTCTATTCATGTCTTTTGCCCATATTCTAATTGGATTGTTTGATTTTTAATGTTCAGTTTTGAGAGCTCCTCTTGTATTTTGCACACAAGTCTTTTATCCGGTATGTGGTTGCAAATATTTTTCTCCTACTCTGTAGCTTGTCATTTCATCTTCTTCACATGGGATTTTGCAAAGCAAAAGTTTTTCATTGAGATGAGATCCAATTTATCAATTTTTCCTTTTGCACACTTAAGCATTTCTGTGAGAGTGATGAAACCATATGCTTACACAAAACTTGTATGCATATTTTCATAAAAGATTTATTGTATTTGTATTTTTCTGGTCTTGAGGAAAATCAGAAATTAGAATAGATTTAATGTGTTCCCCCCTCCCACCCCTAGAACCTAAGTCCAAAAACAATCTCACCCAGTTCTTATATGGCTTTTTCATCATTTTTATCAATCATCTGAATCCTCCCAAGGGGGAAAAACAGTTGTCATATGAAATTCAGTGAGGTCAAAATATATTTCATAAAAGATTTGGTTTGAGTAATGTGTGATTTATGGTCACATGGAGAATAATTTTGATCAAACGGCATTTATTTCAAAAATAATGACTATATTTGATATCCATTCAACAATGTTGATTAAGCATCTACTAAGTGCAATACCAAAGATACCAAAGAACAGTCTAATACATGATATCTTTTAGCTACTTAGTCCATATCAGAGTAGAGATGGAAACAAAGCACTGCAGTGAGGTAGAATAAGGCTGGAGGTTCTGAAGGGAGAAATTAGCAATGCCTGGAGGGGTGACCAGGGAATGCACTACTGATCTTGAGATACAGCATGGCAATGCATCTGGTTGAGAAGTTAGCATTTCAGTCCCAGGAAAAAGTATATTGTGCAGCAGCCAACTCTTGATTTCGGCTCAGTTCACGATCTCACGGTTTGTGACATCGAGCCCCACTTTGGGCTCTGAGCTGACAGTGTACGAAACCTGTTTGAGATTCTCTTTCTCTCTCCCTCTCTCTCTCTTTCTCTCTCTCCGCCCCAAACCCACTTGCTCTCTCAAAATAACCATATATATATATATATATATGTCAAAGTGTAGAGGCACCAAATATTATGAAATATTTAGGAAACTGCAAGTCTTTGGTATGACTCCTTACAGCAAAAGGAGTAAGTTGGCTATTGTGGAAGATGAAATTGATTAAAAGGTTCTACATGAACCAGAGTTTTCTGTTGAATGTCAGACTCTTGATTTTAGCTCCAGTCATGATCCCACATTTGTGGGGTGGAGCACCCTTTCAGGCACTGAACTGAGCAAGGAGCCTGATTAAGATTCTCTCTCTCTCTCCCCGCCTCTGCCCCGCTCCCCCACTCATTCTCTCTCTCTCTCTCTCTTCCTCCCTCCCTATATATATACATATACATATATACACATATGTATATATGTGTATATAGGTGTATATACATACATATACACATACATACATACATACATATACACTATACATATATATACACTATATATATACATATATATATATATATATATATATATATATACAAAGAAAAGAGAGAGTTAGACCTTGAATGATCAATGAGATGGGACTGGAGAAAGGTGAAGTTAGAAGCAATAAGACTAGTTAAAAGATGATGCTCAAATCCATGTGAGAAATATGGGGCCGATGGAAGTAACAGTTGGTAGGGGGTATACTGAAGATATATTGAAGAGATATTTAGAAAATAGAAAGGGTAAGATTGGGGACATATTGTGTATGGGTGATGAAAAGAGAAAGCGACCAAGATAGATTCCCTGGGTTTCTGACTTGAGTTCTCTCATAAGTATATGGTTTCCTCACTTGAGCGGTGAATGCAGAGAAAAGACAGTCCTACCTAAGGAGGAGAGTGTGAGGTTTGCCGTATCTCTTGCATATCGAGGTACTCTAGACCAGCACCTCATAAACTGCAACATGCTAATGTGAATCATTTGTGGATCTTGTTACAAGGTAGATTCTGCTTTTGAAGCCCTGGGGTAGGGCCCCAGACTTTGCATTTCTAATAAGCTCCTTATGCCTACCCCTCCCCTATTTAGAAAATATTATCAAATGATTTTTTTAATATATTAGAACCTGCCAGAGTTTAGTATCAAAGAACCAATGTGAACTAGAGAGACACGAAGGCTGTTCTTCAATACCCAAAGCTTTTATTTTATTTCATCAGTGCAATGAATGCTACAACAGGATATAATTGGTATATTTGCGAGAAAGTGGTCAGTACGTCCTAAGAAGTCCTGTTAAAATCAAGAGTAGAATCTTTAAAAATTTCCAGGAAAAAAGTAAGTGAATTCAAGAGAGCCCGATCTATCTCTTAAGCTAGAGGACTTTAGTTTTTAACTTTGTTTTGTTTTGTTTGCAACATTCAGCCGAATTCTCACGGGCTTCGTAGTTTTTAGTGTGGTCCTGCCAGAAAGGTGGTAACCTGCCTGACCTCTCCACGTCTTTTCCAACCCTCAAATTTTATGGCTGTGCACTCTTCTGTTTCTCCTTTTATCTGTCAAGGCTTAACTTGTCTTTTCCTATTGCATTCAACTCAACAAATACCAAGCATACTGCATTTTTGTTAAGTTTAGTAATTGTTACTCATTTTCGTTCAATTATTTTTTTTTTTCGTCAAATTGTCTCCAAGTGTTTTGGAGCATGCCTGAAGGATGAACTAGCCAAACGCCCACAAATGTATCCCACTTCAAGAAGCACGTACCAGTCTATGTATTCCCTGTCTAATCATCTAAATGCAATCCTAGACAAGAAAATTATTAGGTTAATAGTAGAAAATGATCATTTATCAGGAGAGACTCAATGGCATATTGTTTGTAGCATTATTTACCTGAGTAGTTTTGTTCTACCAAATATTTGTTCTGGGGCCGAAGTATGCCACAAGTTTAATTTTTACTGGAAAATAAAAGGTAACTACAAAGGAAGGATTCCATTCTAAAAAGTAATTATGATTATGGAGACATTCTTGCAAAGCCATAAAAAACTATTTCCACTTTTCACTCAGATATCCCTAAGTGTTTTAATATTCACAATAATTAACTCTTTAATCCTTACATCCTCTCTGTGGGATAAATAATCTGATTAACTTTGTTTTGCTGATTTTTTAAAACATCATTGTAAAATGACTTGGCATTCTTGTTGTGTTTGGGGGTGAGGAGACGAGCAATTTTTGGTTCTTCAGTCCTTACCAAGACCGTTTTACTACTCAGTGAATGAATTTCTGAGAAAGTGAAATTGATCGACGTTTTTTGTTTTTAGCTGTTTGTTGGTTTTTTAGCAGACTATATCTTGCTTCCCTTCTTACTCTGTCAGCAATATTTCTTTCATAACTTGTTTATTGGGCTTCTTTCTGGGTCACCCCATTGCCAAAATTTTCTCCTTGGACATTCTTCCCCGCTGAACGCTTTCTGTTAGTATTATTACAAATTGAATGCTTCCTTCAAGGCTGTGTATCTTATTAGGTAATATCAAATTTTATTCCATATCGGCTAATTTTACTTTAAAATTAAATTATTGTCTCTGCTCAGAGGTCACGAAATTTAATACTGCCACTTCTGTTCCCTATCTCCTTTTTTTTTTCTTGTGAAAACTCATTCAGGTTACATTTAAGGAGAAATCATCTGCCCCAAACCATTTGCCTAAGATGTGCCTTTAGAGCATAACCCGCTAGTCCACTAGCATGCCAATTTGATTTTTTTTCCAGCTGAAATACTCTGATTACTCCTTCATATGTCAAACTCATTCTCTATTTTTCTTCTCAATTTCTTCTCTAAAGCGGTCCCTGGAGAAGAATTACAAATGAATTTAACTTTTAGCCAAATAAGACTTTCTTTTGTTTTTTCCCCCTTTTTTGAATAATCAGCGCAAGCCATTCCAAAGCTTTCGCTATCAATACATTGTTAATTGCACTCAATCATATAATTGTAAAGGTAAAGAAACTTGAAGAGAACTAAAAAAAAAAAAAAAAAAAGTTCTTTCCAGGAGCCTCAGATTCTTCTTTCAAGATGTATCACCCCAAGTTAGGACATTCCAGGTTCCCAGACTCAACATAGCAGGGTCAGAGAAAGCCGGGCACAGAGCGGAGATTCCATTCAGCCTGGGCTCTGAATGCACAGAACTCACAACACCCCTGCTTCCCCACCTCCTCCTCAGGCTCCTATGAGCACATCCTCCAGCCACATATCCCTACCTGTTCCACAATGGGGACAGCAGAATTTTCTCCCCATCGTCCCCTTCCTCTGGCCTTATCCCACCCCTCCCTTAAAAGAGACACTGGACCACCTCTGTTCTTGGGGCTGGAAACATGAGAAGGAAGCTCAGGGCTCTTCCATAGCCCCTGTTGAAGATAACTGCTTTTGTTAACTGAATTATTACGGTTTTTTTCATGGACCAAAAAGTTTTTTTTGTACTGTCCCCTTATCCATGTCACCCAGTTTTAATAAAAGGGTCTTCTGGGGAAAAAAAAATTATTTCCTTCGCTTTCATCTCTATATAAGAGAGGGTTTTTGAGGGTATGCAATAGAGATGGAATTCAATAAAGAAAGGAGAAATAATCAGACACAATGGAAAAAAAGCACTATTAACATGGCTTGTAGGTCACTGGAGAGACCAATGCTATCTTCTTTGCCCTTCCCCCTCTCCAAGATACAGGGTCTAGAGAAAGCTATCAGAAGGGAGAATGTAGCTGTTTCCTTTCTTGTGAGGTGTGTATTAAGTTCCTGTTATTGCACATTCTGTAAAATGCAAGAATGAGTGGTTATTTTGGGCTTCAGGTGATACTGCTAACGACTAACCTAGTTATCAGAAGTTACATCTAGTGAACTAGAATGGTGGAAGGTTAAAGAAATCAGACTGTCCCATCAGTCATATGTCTTCTCTACAGCTCTTTTCAGTAAGCACTCTTTGTTTGTATGTGTGTAGATCTGTACAAATATTGTTGTCCATCAATGCCAAAGTAGCAATTCACTTCTTACGTATAATGTTGTGTGCTGTGATAGTTAATTTTATATGTTAACTATGGTGCCAAGTTTGTTTGGCCAAATGTCTAAATGTTGCTGTGGAGCTATTAATTCGATATGATTAGTACTTGAAAGCCCTTTGCAATTAGACCTGCTCTATACCTTTGTTATCTGTGCAATCCTATATTCTAGTCAAGCCACTTTTGTTTCATTTTTCCCAAAGATACCAAGCTCACTTATGCCTCTCTCTCTCTGTCTTCTTTTCCTTTCTTTCTTTCTCACTGTAATGAGATTACTCTTCTCTTTGCCTTACCTAAATCCTACCCATGATTCAAAACCTAGCCTATGTTTTATATTTGCCTAAGATTTCCTAGACTATTTCAGTCCACAGTAAAAAAATCCCTATTTAAATGCCATATATGTATATATATGTATGTGTATATACATATATACATATATATATATATATATATGAGATGTCATAGACTATCATAGATTCATAAGGTCATAAATTTCGAAAGGACATCAGGGATCATCCATTCCAACCATTATCAAAGGCATGAAATACCTTTACAACATTCTCAACAAGTGGTCTTTCGTTCCCTGCCTCCATACCTGCAGTGATGAAGAATTCACTAGCTCATGCCCATTCTATTTTATGAACAGCTCCAAGACTGCAACATAAACTTTTATGTCTTACAACTCACCATCAACTCTAGAACAGTCTTCCTCTAACTCATATTTCCACATTAAGAGTAACATCCAAGAAACAGAATATTTTCTCAGACAGAATTTATAATATAACTTGCTGATAAAAACAAAGCCACCAAAATATACAAAAATCATTACCCCTGTATAGATACCAAAGTAAATTTTGTTCAAAAAAAGTCCTTTGGGGTAGTTTTTGCAGTCAGAAATTTGTCTATTTTTGCTAGTTTTTTTTTTAATATTACATAATGTGACTTTTTTTTAATGTTTATGTATTTTTGAGAGAGAGAGAGAGAGAGAGAGAGAGAGAGAGGAGTGGCAGAGAAAGAGGGAGACACAGAGTCTGCAACAGGCTCTAGACTGACAGCACAGAGCGTGACACGGGGCTCGAACCTACGAACCGTGAGATCACGACCTGAGCCAAAGTCTGACATTCAACCGTCAGAGCCACCCAGGTGCCACTACATAATGTGACTTGTAACTGTACTGCAGTTTGGCTACAATGATATTCTCATACAGCCAGGTTGTTTTTTCTAGTAATCATTTGCTGCTTTCTATCTGTCCCTGTCTTTTTTATTTACCAACAAGGTAACAATCTCCTTTGGTTCAGATGCTCTCTTAGAACATCACCAACCACCGTCCCCCTCGCCTTTTTCTTTCTTTGCACTTAGATCACGGCAAGAAACATCAACTTCTCTCGGATAATTGCTGAACTAAATTTAAAACCTGATTGAAGCGGGGAAAATGTACACAGCAGAAAACATTCCTCAAATCTTTTACAGAATCCAATTTCAAGATCAAGCCATAGGGAAATTTTTCCTTCACTAGGTTTTTTGTTTTGCATTTTTCCCCTTGAAAAAAACTATACCTACCAACACATGGCACAGTTCTTTACTCAAGAAAAACGTGCTGATCTTTTCTTGTTAACTGAAAATGTGTTTTGGAATGAAGTGGATAGATACAGATAGCAGTACAAAAAATATTGTACCAAAATCTTGGAATAAAGTTGCAGAAACAAAGCCCACTTATTTATATATATTTTCAAATTAAGGGCCAGCTAGAACTGCATCCTCAGTCCTATCTGTGAGCTTTAAATAAAGGTGGTTCCTGCTTGGTAATCTCTTGATGCTCTCCTTTGCTTCACTCAACTTTCCTATAAATAAATTGCAAGACTAGTGCCTCTAGTCTTGCAGAACGTGGTATGACATGAATAGTAGAGTTGTGTGTGTTATTTGTTTGCTTTTACTCTGTTTTGTGTATCCTTCTTGCTCAGAGAGATCCTGATGGAGACACTCTTTGTACATCTTCTTCACCCTTGGATAGTCTTGCAAGGAACTGGTTGAAAAAGGAAAGATACAGAATATGCAGCAAACTGGTAAAAGGAATGGTCTAGTGGAGAAATTATGCTAAAAGAATAAAGACCTTACTGTAACTGTGCGGGACAAGGAGGAGAATATTTAAAGGAATAATTGGAGGGGCGATTGACAAGATGACCCGCTAGCTTACTGTTCCCATCTCTAATTTTAGTTTATCAAGGAGGTTTTTCATAGTGCAATTAAAAGAAAAATCTTCCACGTGTCAAGCATTTCTTTTTTGTGTGCGTAGCTGATATGTAAATGTTTCTCCAAATGTCCACCAACAATCTTTCTGCCAATATAGCCAATCGAGTTTCATTCCTTAATAGTCTCCTAGGAAACCAGCACAGCTTCAGAAATGGACAGCAAGAGTGGAAGAAAACAAAAGGGCAACCGATCCCCCACGTGCATGTTTAAAAATGCATTTTTGCCATCATTTACATGCTAAAAACTAGATATGCATGCTCTTATGATATGGGGACCACCTCAACATCCTCCTATAGGGGAAAATGCTTATTTAACTTTATAAGTTTCCATTTTCACAGAAAAGAGAAAGACTTGTGGAAAAGTCTCAGTCTGGGTGCCCACATATGGACCATGGTGGCCCTTTGTGCTTTACACGTGTATTGTGGTGCTTACGGTCGCGCACACCTCTCCTCAGCAACGTTATCCTGCTTAATGCCTCCATTCACTAACCTGAGCACTCTTGTTGTGTAGAAAATCCACCTTTTGGGGGGCTTGGGTGGGTCAGTCAGTTAAGCACCCAACTCTTGATTTTGGCTGAGGTGTCACGATCTTAAGGTGGTGGGATCGAGCCCCCACGCGCGGGGTTTCCGTACTGGGCATGGAGCTTGTTTGGGATTCTTTCTCTCTCCTTCTGCTTCTCCCCTGCTTGTGCATGCACCTTCTCAAAATTAATAAACACTTTTTTTTTAAATTAAAGAAATGAAAAAAGAAAGAAAATCCATTCTTTTTAATTGCCTTCCAAACAGACCATTTGGATCTACCAGTACAGCCAGACCTTATGTTTTAATTCTCTTGTTGGACTCCAAATCCATAATCCCCACTTACTAGTGTCCTGAATTCTCAGTGGAGAGGAAAACAGTTGTTCAGAATTCCCAAAGGAAACAGGGGGTGCCTCCCTACTAGATTCCCAAATACACAGGCAAAAAATGAGAGAGCAGAGTCTCCCAACCTTCCTGTCAGGACACTCAGGCAGACTTTGTCTTCTCTTTTATTTATGTATTCTTTATTCCCTCTCCTCACATGGCAGTGACATGAGCTACAGCCAGCCATTGCACTGCCTGCAGGTTTTTTTTGTTGTTTGTTTGGTAGGCCTTGTGTACCTTTATTGTTTAGTATCTAGTTGCTTCTACAAAAACACACACACACACACACACACACACACACACCTGGTAGTAATAAACACTGTGAAGCAGAGAATAAGCAGATAGAGGACAACTACAGAGAGGGTTTAGGTAGGACAAGGACAGTCATGCACCCCTCCACATTCTCACTGGCACGTGGCTGTGGTCGCAGCAATGGCAACCCCTTTCGACCGCCTCCCCCCGCCCTGCACTTGGTGAGAACTAACGACAAAGCAGCACCCTCCATCCTCCCACCAGGGCAGCAGAATAGCACTCTGGAGTGTGTCTTACTCTAGGTAAATGCCAACCACAAAGAGGTGATGTCCCCAACTCCCACCTGTGGCAGCATCACCTGAAGGGTAAAGTTCTTTTGAGTCTCTCTGTCCACCTCCAGGTAAAAGCCAAGAACACAAGTGAACTCCTGTAGTAGCAACAGGAGCAGCAGGGGCAACACTGAAGACCCTCAGACTCTTCTGTCCTGCCGTTTTGCCACAAAGCAGGCCGACTGGCGGGTCACGCACAATAGCACGGGGACCCTACCACCCAACTTTCTAATCAGGACACCAGGAAGGGGAAACTCCAGGCAACAGTGTAAGGGTGGGATCACTAAGAGGAGGGAGCTAGAGAAAGGGACCTTTTGAATCTGTTCATTAAGTTCTCAGGTGACTCCCAAGATAAGCTGTACTTGAATGAAACCAATTAGAATCAATACAGCAAAGACTTAAAAACCAAACCACAGGGTAAATCACGGCACAGGCTCCAGACTGGTCCTGGTTGACGTGTAATTGGGGAAGACCAGAACAGCACTACAAAGGTTTTGAAAACTGAGCTGACATGGAGACCATGGCCCAC
This sequence comes from Herpailurus yagouaroundi, assembly GCF_014898765.1. Taxonomy (NCBI): domain Eukaryota; kingdom Metazoa; phylum Chordata; class Mammalia; order Carnivora; family Felidae; genus Herpailurus; species Herpailurus yagouaroundi. Next base: position 44,935,275 of record NW_024412395.1, read on the forward strand.
AGAGGAAAGGTCAGGAATTGCGGTTTGTATCTAACAAGATAGACTTCTTAAAAAAAAAATAGTGATCAGTCTTATCCAGATTTTAACAGAATCTAGAATCTCATAACATAATAGAAATCACTACTTGAAATATCCAAACTTGTGGGGTGCCTGGATGGCTCAGTCTGTTAAGCAGCCAACTTCTGCTCAGGTCATGATCTTGTGGTTTATGACTTTGAACCCCACATCAGGCTCTGCATTGACAGTACAGAGCTTGCTTGGGATTCTCTTTCTCCCTCTCTCTCTACCCCTGTCCTGCTTGCACGCTTTCTCTCGTGCGCGCTCTCTCTGTCAAAATAAATAAATAAACTTAAAAAAAAAAAAGAAATATCTAAATTTCATGATACAATCCAAAATTACTCAATATGCAAAGAACTGAGAAAACCTAACTAACTCCCAAGGAAAAGGCAATCAACCAATGCCAAACAGAGGATGACTTATACATTGGAATCATCAGATATAGACTGTAAAGCAGCCTTTATAACAATGATTTAAGAGGTAAGAAGAAGTACTCTTGAAACAAATGGGTAAAAATGTTCTTAGCAAAGAAACAGAAACCATACAAAGAACCAAATGCAAATTTTATAACTGAAAAATGCAATAATGAAAATTAAAAATTCATTGAGGAGCTCAATACCAGAATTACTACATCTGAAGATAGAATAATAAAAATTATCAAATATTGAAATGTATAGAGAAAAAAGAATTAAAAAAAAAGTGAGCAGAGTCTTGGGGACCTGTGAGACAATAGCAAAAGGTTTATGTCTTATGACATAACTATGTCATAAGAGTCCCAGAGGGAGAGGAAAGGAGAAATAGATTGGAATAAAAATGTGTTTGAGAGAATAATGGCTGAGAATTTTCCAAATTTGGTGAAAGCATCCAATCGCAGATCCAAAAGCTCGGTAAACCCTAAACTCCAAACAAGATAAACTTAAACCAAACCAAAACAAAACAAAACAAAACAAAGCAAAGCAAAACAACGACCTTAAAAGCAGCCTGAGCAGAACACAAAGAAGGGAATGATGATTTAAATAATGGTGGGTTTCTCATCAGAAAGCATGGAAGCCATCAGGCCATGGCACATTGAGAAAGTAGTGAGAGTCATAAATCTGTCAACCCAGAATTCTATACCCTTTAAAAATATCCTTCAGAAATGAAAACAAAATAAAAGCATTTTCAGATGAAGGAAAACTAAGAGAATTTGTCACCAAAGACCTTCCTTAAGAGAAATGCTAAGGAAAGTTCTTCAAGTGGAAAGGAGATAAAAAGAGGGAAAACTTAAATATCAAGATTGAAGCAAGAAAGACAAAAAAGGTGACTATCTTTGTAAATAAGATATATGTCAGGACTTTGACTGTCAGGGCAGTCAAAGAATATTTCTTTAAGCTAGTGATATTCGAGCAGAAGCTGTAATGAAGCAAAGGTGCCATGTAAACATCCAGGTGAAATGCATTTTAGGCAGAGGGAATAATAAGAACAATGGACCTAGTTGGAATGTTTTTGAAGAACTGTAAGGAAATCAGTGGGAAAAAGTGGAAAAAGCAGTAAGAAATAAGTTAGAAGAGGCAGCCAGGAGTTTTTCTCATGAATTTAGAATATCTGCTCAGTAGACAGATCCTTTTAAGCCATCATAAAATCTTTGGATTTTATTTTAAATGTAAGAGGAATCTTTTGAAAAAGTTTTATGTAGGGGAGGGGCATGATTTAATTTACAATTTAAGTATATCTCTCAGGCTGCTAGATGAAAAACAGACTGCACTGGGGCAAAAGGATACCAGGTGGGAGTATTGTAGGGGTGGAGGTCAGGCCTCCACTTGGTGGATGGGACCAGGCTTGTAGCATTGGAGGGTTTGGTTTGGGACATAGTTGAAGACTGAGTCTGACAGCATTTACGTGTAGATTAGATTGGGGTATGAGAAAAAAGTCTAAGAATTGGTCCAACATGTTTGCATAACTAGGCCCAACAAAACAAAACAAAACAAAACAAACCTTGGAGAAGATTTCTGGGAAGTATCAATAATTCAGATTTATACAGACAGGTTCGGAATGCTCATTAGACACGCAAGTAGAGAAGTAAAGATATCACAAAGGCAAGTGGATATATGAGTGTGGAGTTTCAGGAATACATCAAACCAGGGATACAAATTTTGTAATGATCAGCATATAAAAGGAATTTAGAGCAAAGGGTAAGATCTCCAAACCAGTGACTAATAAATAGAGAGTACTGAGGCTTAGCCCCCTTAATTTAGAGATTTAGTTTACAGGGAAAAAATACAACTTTTTACTTGGTTACTGAGTGTTGTTAAGATGTAAGGGAAATGGCCAATTAGAAATCACAAAAACAACAATAATAATAGCAAATATTCATAGGGATATCCCAGAAGATATTCTATTACATAAATAATAATGTAATAGAATAGAGAAATTATCTACATACACTGAACTCTTGATTGTGTTATAATAACCTCAGATACTGGTTTAAATTTTGTCTACGGGTTTTATCCACAAATCCACAGAAGACAAATGTTCATAAGTCTCTCACCAATCACAATGACTATGTAAAAAGGATTTAGTTCAATGCTCTTAAATGCATTATTTAATCATCTCCATAGCTCTATCAGTAAAGTTATTTCTATTTATCCAGATAACAAAACCAGATTCACTGAGGTTAAGTGACTTGTCCAATGCCACAGAGAAGTGGTATAATTAATGGCAGAGGTGAGTAGAAGAAGGGATTATAAATAAGGAAATAAAAGGGCAACTGAAGCAGAAAAGCACAGAGGAAAAAGGGGGAAAAAGCGAAATAAAATGAAGCTGACATGCTCTGGAGTTCAGAATTATGGCTTTCCATAAGGTCTGACTTTGGCTAGACAACTCCCCTCCCAGACAAGATGCATGAGGTTGGTGTGGGGGCGATATGAGGACAAGTGGAGAAGAAGGATGGTGGGAGTGTCCA
>NW_024412395.1:44938372-45029974 GCF_014898765.1 Herpailurus yagouaroundi
ACCCCCCCCCCCCCCCCCCCCCCAGTTCCCGAGAGCTGGATGTGGAAATCTAGGAGGGACTGGAGCAAAGTTGGGCCTAGATGTTAGCAATGATATTAAACATCGATTCTGAAGTGGAGAGTCCAAAACAGTATTTTTCAAAACTAAAAAGGGACTAAATAAAAATGATCTTTTATGGAAATTATTTAAAAGTAATTAGTCATTGGGACACCTGGGTGGCTCAGTCGGTTAAGCGGCCGACTTCGGCTCAGGTCATGATCTCACGGTCGGTGGGTTCCAGCCCCGCATCGGGCTCTGTGCTGACAGCTCAGAGCCTGAAGTCTGCTTCACATTCTGTGTCTCCCTCTCTTTCTGCCCCGCCCCCCCCCACTCTCTCTGTCTCTGTCTCTCTTTCTCAAAAATAAACATTAAAACAAAAAAAGTAATTAGTCATAAAATGGCTGTCCAAACATAGAGCCTCAGTGGATCCCCTGAGGCCTGAGGAGTAACCTGTCCACATAAACTCGCTGGTCTTCCTTGTAGACAAGGAAAAGCTGATTTAGGCAGAGTGCAGCAATGAACAGTGTTCGCAAGAGCATCTAATAAAACTAGGTGCTCAACCAATCCTTGTTGAAAACTACATAAATACATAAATGAGTGAGTGAATGAATAAAGGCTGTGATTCCCAAGGTCTAAACTTTAAACCTCTTTTAATCTCCTAATATGTGGGTTATCTTGAGATAATCACTGAACCTCGTTTTTTAAAAAGTCAAACAAATAAATTACCAATCAATAAAGTACCTGCCAACTATGAAAGAGAGCCTTTAGGAGAAGCAAATAAAACTTTGACTACAGAATACTTACTATTCTGAATCAGTACACTTACTAGTCTGAATCAGTACACAAATGAAAGACACTGTAGTTATTACTTGAAATCCATTTAAAAAAAATGCAAAGTGCTGGGTCAAGGAAAGATGAAGATTTGGGAGAAAAATCCTGGTTTTAATAATAATCCCTTTCAGGAAGAAAAAAGTATTGGGAATTAATTACAGTTGTGAATATGAGAATATTTGATAACGTAAGAGGAAAAAAATAGCAGTAAGAGAAAAACACACTTTGTACATTTTTGTTTCCAAATTTTTTTCTTTGCTTTTTCTCCTGTGAAGTAAGTGAAGCATAAAATAATACTGTGGTAAATTGCCTTATCTCAAAAAGTATACTATGAAATGTAATAAAGCACTATATACCAAGTGATCTCTCATGGTTACATTCTACTTCTCATATTTAATTTATATTTCCCCCACAACTTACCCTTTTTCAGCCTTTACCATTTATAATTTATCATATTTCTAATGAATTGAATCTCCTCAGTTATACATGGTTTCCAGAAATGCTTGGTAACTATCCTCTTGTTTGCTGCGGAAGTGGTTTTTGAAAAACAGTCAGAGATTCCTAAACATGCTTCTAATAAGTGCCTTGCACCCTCAGAGATGTCTCCTGAGCTGTTGTCCAAGTTAACACTGAGGAAGAAGATTTAATGATCTGTCCCTTGAGATTTTTCTGTTGGTTCCCAGGAATGAAGAAAGTCCACAATAATCCCTTTATTAAATGCTTGTGGCATGCTTTGTCACTACTGATGTGTTAAAGAAAGACTATTTCCCCCAATTTATATTTGCTTCTGTCTGTAATATTTCTCATAAGAAAAAGAGAAGGGTTTCACTGTGCATCTTACCAAATTGGAAATAGACAGTTGTTATTTATACAGTTACATAAACATGTACAATCCAAACATGTTCTGTCCACTGTTTCAATGCACTAGATTTTACTTTTTTTCTTAGGGAGGATAATCCTTGTACTACACTGTGTAACATTAGAGCCCTACATATACTACAAATATTTCAATTTGTCATAATATTCCATTTCCCAAAACTGTTTAATCTCTACTACCTACGCTGTTTTTACTTCTGTACCTAAACCAATGCTCTCAGTATTAGATTATAAGGATGTGAAAGATGAGAATTTCTGTCAACAAAGCCATATATAAAATCCAGCAGATCATGAACCTGGAAGTGATCAGTCAGTGCTTCAGTAGAGTGCTGTAGCTGTCAGGAGGCTTGGGACTGAGTCCCAGTCTCTTGCACAAACATGCTATGCGACATTGGCTGAGTTCCCTATCCAACCAAGCTTCCAGATCATGAAATGAAAGTTTGTGAAATGTCCGTAAATATCACTATGAATCTGAGTTGCTCACTGAGAAAGATGTGAGTCGTCTCAATTAGACTGGCTGCAGAGAAAAGAAGCTGACTGGCCACCTTGCAGGGAAATGGAGTTTATCAGAAGGATGTTGTGCAGCCCATAGAGCACTATGAGACAGTTGAACAACCAGGCTAAATAATAATAATGACATAAAAAAAATTAAAAAGTCAAGAAAAGGAGCAGCGTCCAGGTTCCAACTAGGAAATAAAGAGCAATCTCTTCAGGGAGCCAATGTGTGTTTGTTTGTTTGTTTCTCTTTGTCACATTTACTTCCAAATCCATTTTGCCAGAAGAAAGAGTTCCACGTGTCTACTTTAGCTCATCATTGGCTAAAGGATGTCAAGTCCCTTAATTTAAAGTTTTCCTCAACTGACTCCTAATGATGAATAGTACTTCCGCCAAAGAAAAGGGATCCATTATTTATCAGATTAGATTAGGTTACCTAGAAATTCAATGACCTTCTGAAATTGAATTCAGAAGAGGGGAGTTGATTCTAAAAAGCAAAGGAAACAGAGGCATGGAACATTTAGTTGGTCATCTAGTATATCATAGCATTTGACTTTTTTATGTGGGCACATTTTATAGGATTTAGGATTAATATTACAAATGCAGTTCTTTTCCAAGGAGTAGAAAATAACTGAGCACTGATTAAGAGAAATGGTATTCCACAAAAACTAGGTTTAAGTACACACTTGGGTTAAGAGATTTGCCCTCAAGTCCTTGTCCTTCTCTGAATCACCTCTGAGTTCTAACCCCGGAGAAGCACTTCTTGGGGATGAATTCTGCCTCTCTTTTTATTCCTGTGTTCATTTAGTCATTTGTTCATTCGTTTGTTTGTGGCACCCAAATATTCCTGATAGATATAACCTTCCATATATCAGGAAAACATCAATGATACGTGCTAGTTAAATGTCCTTCTTACTCCCAGAAGGCAGCATGGACGTCTGGGATGTGGCAAAGTCAGAAACCAGATGAGAAGCACAGAGAAAGAAAACACTGGAAACAGGGCTGCTGCCTGAGGCCCGTTCTACTGGAAACAGTAGCTCTCTGGCTTTCTCCACCAACAGTCACTCTTAAAATCCTTAGTGTTTGATTAAACACTGAAAAGCTATTTCTAAATGGATTTGACAGAAAAGTGGTAGCTGTTGATTTTTATACAAAATCCTCCCCCAAATTATCTAAATCTCTAGTTTGCTACAGCTTGAAATATAGACCAAATACTTCAAAGAGCTGGTTAACCAAGGTCTGTTCTACAGATTGGACACTTAAATTGTGAGCTTCCCCATCTCTCAATGATGGCAATGCCTCTTTAACTTCAAATTATTGATTTCATTTAAAAAAATAGTAAATTCAATCAGAATACTCTCCTTTTAAATATATTGTAATACCATCTATAGCTTTAATAAAGCATCTCAGTAATGATTTCTAACATTTTTCACCTATATTTATCACATACCTCAAGTTTCACTGCTTTGCAGTATATTATAAAACACAACGTAACATTATGGAATAGCCTGAATTTCTTATGGCGAAATTTTCTTTGGGTCACTGAATTTAATTGAAAGATTATAATAAGCTTACACAAACACACAGAGCATGCTACAACTGTCTTGATAATGTTTAAACACCTTCTTAACAGTGAACAAAATGGGCAACCCTTTATTTGCATGATTTTTAAAAGTCTCGTTCAACTGATTACTTAGCTCTATTCTGTCAGAGTCATGATAAATATTTTGCCTTTCTAAGTATACATAATCCACAACCAAAGTGAAAATATTGTAACAGAAAAATATGAGAAGAACCTCTAAATAATGTTCCCCAAGAGTAGAATAAAAATAGCGGGGGCATGGGTAGTTTTAAAGTTTAGTCTGGCGGTCATAACATACATTGTTCAGATCATTCTAGTAAAGCAGGCAATGGCACCAAAGTGCAATTTCAGTTTTAAAACCAAAGTGAAGAAAAAAGAAAAGAAATATGAAGCAACAGTTGTAAAATTACAAATAATGTAAATGTAACTTTTAACTTGGAATGGGAGCCTATTGACTGATGGAACATTCCAAATTGAATTGCCCCAGGGCTGAGTGGCAGTGCTGTTACCTATCCTGGTTGTCTTCCATCTGTCTCTCACTGTCTAGATTTGGATTTCAGACTTGTCAAATTTTCCCTTCCTGAGCAGTACACGTTTCTGACAGTAGAGGGCACTTTGAATTTAGACAAAGCCGAAGAAATCCCTGAATCTTCATTCAGAGAGCTTTTGTTTGGCTATAAAGAAATAAAATGCAATTTCAGTGTACATTTTAAATGACACTTTTTTTTTAATAATACGTGGTGCAAAAGTTTGTTTTTATTATGTGAAATCTGCTCCTCATTTTATATTATTTTATAAAAATACTGAAATAGAAATATCATGCAATATCACTGTGTCTAGAAAAGATCAGTGATACGATAATATAACAAACAAATCAGGATCAATCTATGAATGAAGAAATCATTGATTTTTCTCTACTTAAAAGAGCCAATGGAGAACAAACCCCCAAGTACAGATTAAGTAGCACATCAAAAAAATACATCAAAATCCGAAAACCACACTATAAAAATATAAAATGTTCAAATGAAATCAGAGTCATAAAAATTCTATTTAACTCAGCTCCCCACAGAAATAGTAACGCTTCATCTTTCTTTCTCTCTTTAAAGCTACTTAAGGAATATTCTTAATGGAATGCTAGTTTTCATGTAATCTCACATATCATTTTGAAAAACGTTCCCTCAATTCCACATAGAGAAATAGTATTCTGATAGTCATTTCTCTTAGTTGTCCTTAAGAAAATTCTTTTCAGGTATTTGTAAAATGCTATGTCATGTTCTTGAAATTTATGTAAAATAAGTTATCTAAATGTAGTATAATTGTTTTTGTAATACAAATGGATATTTTGATCACATTCATTTATGTGACAAATGTGAGCTTACTTGTAATTATTCCACTCCATTTCAAATAACAACAAAAAAATGTAATGCATTTTAAAATTTCAAAATAGGTAATTATATACTTTTATATACTTTGTCTCCACATCAAATAATTATATCTTCTAATTTAAGGCACTAAGTTCTTTCACTCAAAAAAAAAAAAAAAGTCCTTTCTCCATTTAGTTGAAACCACTTACCATAAGTATACAAGTTGAAATTTGAAGTTTGGCTTATTTGTTCTTTGCAAAAGAAAATGCACCTAACCTCAGGCTAATTGTGAGTCTGGTACTTTCCAGACTATGGAGAAATCCCCAGTTTTGCCCATAAGGAGCTTCTATTTAAAAACACAAAATAAATTTCTTTAATTCTCCATCACATGAACAGTGTGCCTGAAGTCTTCAATGGGTAACTTCCCAAGTGTATAAAGAAACACGTTATTACGTGGCAGAGTTAAAGTTCATATATGTGAAATACTTTAAACTTTTAGGCAGCATATAATGATCCTATGGGTACGCTTCATGAAGACAAACAGATTGGCTAAAAATGCCCCAAAAATGTACAATTAGTTTTGCCCGAGTGTTTAATAGAAGGCAGAAACCCATCCTCAAAAAGGTTTATTGATTTTTTGGTTTAGTTTATCTAAATAAGGAAAATGAACTGGCATGCTTCCACTCACCCAGACTTCCAAAAATGAGAAAAAATAATATAAAGATGTGTCTCACATATAACCTTGCCCTGTGTCATTTTCATAAATGCAAAGCAAATAAACAGCAATTGTCACTACTCTAAACGCACCGCGACGCTCCGTGGTATTTATCTCCACTCCTTCCCTCGTTTATTACCGCCGGTAAACTATGTATCTGCCACCAACACTGTCTGAATAGATTTGAAACAAACAGTAAGTGTAACAGGCTCAAATGGACAGTGCCTATTATCTCTTCCTTTTTCTCTCCTGCCCTTTTATGGCCTATAACTTCATTCAATCTGTAGCTACATTTATGTTCCTTTTACAACAAAAAGGGTCAGAATGCTGTCTCTGATATTACTGAAATTGCCTAATTTGTTCCTCTTCGTTCAACGCCTTGGAGCTGGGCACCCTCGCAAGTTGTGCTGGGGGTCTCCCCATCAACTTTGAAAATTAAGATCCTGTTTCGTCCCTGGCAGCCTCACCAATGAAATGCCCCAGGGGGTGCGGAGCCTGCGGGGAGCCGGCTGCGGGAGAGGCCCGGGTCCCACCGGCTCAGCGAAGTCCCTCGTGAGACCGCAGGGACACCCACCAGAAGAAACCGGGTGTCAGTCTCGGGCATCGCGGAGAAGCAAAACCGGCCTCGCCAGTGCCCAGAGCAAGGGAGGGAGCAGCCGGTCAGCTGACGCAGTGAAGGAATGAGAGGAATGTGCTTGCTCAGAAGATGGGAGCGATAGGGACCCCCCACCCCGAGCCCCGGTGCGGGCGGCGCGGGCGCGAAGCCGGGCCTCCCCACAGCTGTTGCCACTCGGGCTGTCGCCGCGCCGCCGGGACGGCGATGGCCGGTGCGGGGCCGGCCGCGGCAGCTGCTGCTGCCTTGACTGTTGCCCCTGACCCTTCTGCCGTTTCCTCCTTGATTTCAGCATCAGCGTCCCCACCTCCCACCCCCCCACCATTTTTTTTTTTTTTCTGTTTTTCTCCTGGCAATACCTCTTGTAAAAAGCAGAAAATAGCCTCCACATTTGCCAGAGAGCAAGGGCGCAGGGAAAGGGGGCTGGGGTGGGGTAGTTAATGCTTCTAACAAAGCTTGGTTCCTGGGGCCCGTCCTGTCTTTTCTCCCCGCTCTGGTTAGCATTTTCCTTCCTGCTGCAGCAATGCTTTGTCAGCCCTGGGCTGGGAACGAACTCCCTGCATAGTCTCCTCCTCCTCTCTGACTTTCAAGGATGCTTCACCCCTCACCCCTCCAACAAGGAGAAAAATACCAAAGGTATAAAAGGGAAGTAAATTCTCCAAGAGAACTTCGTCTTTTGCAATCCCAGTTTTCCTGGGATTCATTCAAGAGAAACGGATCCTTTCAAATCTTGGGACAATAAAATAAAATTCAAATGGATGAATATGGCAGGTTGGGGAGCAATTAACTGCTAATTTGGAAGAGCACTTCTTGAGGATTTTCCTGACCTGCCCATTCATGTTACTTCCCTTTCTAAGATCCTCTTCCCCTTTCAAGGCTAAAAGCTGGGTATGATTCAGCTCATAAAAATATGTCACAGCAATTGGAATTTACCCTTTGACCTCCTACTCCCTCACCACCACCTCGCCCACACACACACACACACACACACACACACACACACACAGAAGCTGCAATTCACTAGCTAGCTGTTTTCACTAAACAGATGGCTGTGTCGCTGGTGAAAACTGCCTTTTTGGACAAGATAAAACTTCTGAGAGCCTATGATAGGACCTATTTGCAAAAGGAGCTCAAAGCCACATTTCCTGCACTGCATATGTGAATTCCGAGGTAGTTTGGGAATAGAGAGGTAGATAGATATAAATAGATTGTATATGCATAGGCACAAAAGGAAAATTGTATGTAAACAGCAGTCTTTCTTTTAACATCATTCTTTACGAAATTTGCTTTTTTAAGGCCGTGGTGGATGATCATATCCAGCATTTAACATTAGGAAGCATAATTCTTTCAGGGATTCTAGTGACTAGATTTAAAACATGCAGGCAAGGGACAGAAAGCCGAGTCTAAAGCATATGAGGAGAGTTTTTCAGTTTTTCTAAAAACCTGTTCACCTTTCCAAATAATTTTTCCTCGCCTTTGTGCAGTGAAAACCCATTACCAGCCATGAAAAAATAGTGCTAAGTGTTTTGTACAATTTCTTTTTGTGTGTGTGAAGCTCGAAAAGCCAAGAAATTGGGCAAAATACTGAATCAGGCCACCAGGGCCAGTTCAAATGCACAGAGAGACATTTTTACTGCATTATTTGAACTATTACTAAATCAAATGCTTCTTTCCTTGGAGCCTGGCTAAGTACTAATTTTCCAAAACATGAATACGACTTCTGGTGAAAAGTTAGAAATAATTTAAATGCATGACTACACCAGTGTACCCTCTCAAATTGACAATGTTCCCTCAGCCCTATGCTGCACACTGAGAACGGCGCAGACTCTCAAATCACATTTGGAGAGCTGAAGGTGTCCGGGAAGCTTTGAATCCAGAGATTTGAGGACAATACTGGACATGTCCAAATACTGTTTTCTCCACGAACACAGGGGCTAGAAATGATAAATGGAAACCATCTCTGGCAATTCATCACCAGATGCCTAAGTAATGACTAACTGACAAGTTAAAAAAGAAATTGCCAGGCAGGAATTAAGTAGTTTTTAACATTGATATGATTGTATTCTTCTTTTTGAGACAGTTACTACTCTGCTGTATGTTTGTACAACATGCTGCAAACACTGGCATGGGTGATGGGTGAGCTTAAAACACAGAACTTAAAGTAAGAATAACCACCATTAAAAATTACAGGGGTGCCTGGGTGGCTGAGTCGGTTAAGCGGCCGACTTCGGCTCAGGTCATGATCTCACGGTCCGTGAGTTCGAGCCCCGCGTCGGGCTCTGGGCTGACAGCTCAGAGCCTGGAGCCTGTTTCAGATTCTGTGTCTCCCTCTCTCTCTGACCCTCCCCCGTTCATGCTCTGTCTCTCTCTGTCTCAAAAATAAATAAACGTTAAAAAAAATTACAAAAGGTCTTCTCTAAGTAACATTTCCCCCAAATCTGGAGAAAAACTTCAAATTTATCTCCGTTTGCTAATGATATCTCTGCTTGGCACAGCATAGAAGATGATAATTTAACAGCATTCCGTCTTTAGGTAACAACAATTTTTTCTCTATTGTTTCTACAAGACGATCAAAGTTTGGGGGCTTTCCCCGCATTTTTAAATACTCTTAAAAACCCCAAAGATAAATGTGCACATATACCTGGATACTCTTTATCATCGTTGCTAACTTAGTGGCGGTCTGCCATTTTTATTGAACCTTGGTCAGCAGCTGCTGGTTAGTATCTTTCATGGATTTCGTGGTACTTTCAACAAACTATTCCTTCAAAAACTGCCATATGCCCGTCATTCATCCTTAAAACACAGAGTGTCATGTACCTTTGTGGGAGCTTTGACCCTGAAAGTTGTCTCATATACGCAATTTCTAGCAATATTTGAACTCAACGCAGATTTATTAATGACCTTCAGCAAATTCAAGCAGAAATGGGTATTTTGAAGGTGTGTTCTACAATTCATCTTATGCAACAACTAAAGTTCATTTTGAAAAATTGAGCCGGTATTCATTTTCTGCTCTTTTTACCCGGTATTAAAAGGTCTCTATGGGGTTTCACATAATGAACATCACACAGGGGGGAAAATTGTTGTTTCTTTTGGCATTTCTCATCTTAAGGTGGTAGAAAAATACGCATCTGCTTTTCCCGTGGAGAGGGAGATAATATGATAACCTTCTGATTATATACATAAGCAGAAACTGATCAGCTTCTCTTGTGGTTCGTTTTTAAGGGCAAGTTCCAGTTGGATTGTGCTAATGCACATATTCATGAATCTCTCCAAACAGGATTCACTGCTCTCCAGGGAACCCTTGAAGTATGCATCATTGTTTCAATGAAGTATCTTCATTATAAAACATAGGGACTATAAAAGGTGAATACCATTTGCTTCAGCCTAATATAATCTCTGGTCTGACTTTCTTCCACTGTGATTTCTTTTTCTTTCTTTCTTTCTTTCTTTCTTTCTTTCTTTCTTTCTTTCTCAAATAGAAAAAAAATGACAAAGAATCAAATTAGATATTACACAAAATGGGAGAAAAATGCTGTTGCTTTCAAAGTCAAACTTGATCTCTTTTGCAATGTTATATGGGTAGGAGTAGGAAACTTCACCCCGAAATCCAAAAGTCTTTATCTTTGTACAAACGTTTTATTTGATAAAATGCAGCTTGTGGAAATTCTTGGTCTCTGGGTATGCATACGTTTCTTGCATTGAAAAAGCAAGGCCAAAGGTGAAAGGTATAAAAAATTAGTAGGTAAACACCAGTATTTCAGGCAAAGAAGAGAGGCACTATCATCAGAATAATGTGATGAAAACAGGCACACAACTTCGTCATCTCGTTGGCATTACTACAAAGGGAAAAGTATCCTGAATGGACCAGTCTTTTATTTATATTTACACCAAGTACATCTCCTAACATTCCCTTTTCTTCTCTTTAGAGTTCTTCCAGAGAACCTGAGATTTTAGGGAGTTCTACTAATGTGCATGTTACAAAGAGGCCTTTATTAGAGAGGGCATGAATGGAGTTCTGAGTGTGGCTACAAAAGACTTACACTGCTCTCGGGTATAATGGGGTGCTTCATAGGGAAGGAACGCTGTCTTTGGGGTATGAAGGACATTTTAATACAACATCTATTGCCAGGGAACAAAGGAGTTATGTAGCACACAAATTAGAGTATTCACATCCAGATATATTAGTGGTGGAGTTTAGAGAACTTGGAATTCAGTGTAAAACGATCTTGTTATCCAACACAGCAGACTGTGGAATGTGGCATTCCTTGGATGTAAGTTGTATAGTCTTCAGAATAGATTGTACAAGTCGCAAATAACCGACACTCTGTGACTCTATAGCAATTAGCTCCCAAAGATAGTAATTCTTAGTGGCACTAAAAATAAGATGAGACATTTATAATTAAGCAGGAAATGACAAATGCAATTCAAGATGCTATATAATCCAGTTGTCTTAAGTCTTTCAGTGAAAATTAATTGAGGATAATATTTTTTAAGAGGCGTAAGGGGCATAGCACATACAACATGGAACCCATGATTTATTGTTACAGTCTAAGTCACTCTTTCAGATGGGTAGTGAAATCTCAAATTTCCACTGTGTGATATGCCATGATGTAGGGGAGGGGAACAGGAACTGAGCAGACTCAAGAACTCAGCACCATGCTATGGAAGCTTGTTGTCTAGTGAACAGGCCAACAGACAAACTATAGTAATATGGTCCCTCCTCACCATTGAAATTAGTTGCTATGTTGCTAATTCCACCAGACAGCTGCCAACATTTGAGATTGTTAACCATACACTCTTCTTCTCTGGGCTTCGTCACATTTAACCTTCATCAATTTGCCCCAACCCTTCTAGCCACTCTTTTTTATCCTATTTCTTGGACTGCTTTGCTTCAGCCCACTCCTTTAATGGAGGTGTTCATCTTAGTTCTGTTCTCAACTCTTTGTTCTTTTCATTCTAAACCTCCTTCTTGGATAATCTCAACTATGTTCATAACTTTAATCATCTATATAATGATGAGCCTGACTCTCCACAAGCCTTCATGTTTCCTCTGGGCCTATCCTCTTGGAATCCACTCTCTCCTGAAAACCACCTGGATCCCCTCAAGAACCCTAAATAAAGTGTGTCCAAAGATAAATTCATATTATCCTCCCATAACTTCCACATTCAACTATTCTCTGTCTCCTGTGATTCTTTATCTTAGAATACTATCACCATCTCTTGCTTATATCAGAAAGGTAAGAATCATTCTTCTCTTCTGTGCTTTGATTCCAATCAGTGACTTATTCCTATCCTAACTCTACAGATGTATTTCTGTCTCCATCCCCACTCTCTTGGTCAAGCCACCATAGTCTATCATTAGGATAGACTAAGGATAATTGCAACAGACTTCTATCTGGTCTCCTTGCCTCCAGTCATATTATCATCTAATGCTTCCTCCCTAGCATTCTTTCTAAGATACACATCTGACTATGACAAAGGTGTAGTTGGTTTATGTAGGGTGAAAGAGAAGATACATAATATTTTTCATAGCATGATATTGTGAATATTCATCCAATCCATTAGCAAATCGTATTGGTTCTATCATTAAAATATGATTGAAATCAGATTCTCTGCATGAAATACTGCATTATTCCTTAATTATTCTCCTTGTATCTATCCTTAGTGTCAAGTCTATTTTTAAGAGAATAGTCACAGTCTTACTGTTCATCTCTGCCAGATTGCATTGTGTGTGTACACAAAAGTCTCTATTGCCTTCCCATGTTATTCAAAGGAAAGTAAAATTCTGAATGGCCTCCAAGGACTTACCTAACTAAATGCCCTAGGGCAACCTATCTGATTTCATCCCCCAGCCCCCCCCCCCCTCACACACACAATCTTCATCAGAGACTCAATACTTAGCCACACAGACCAAGAATCAAATGGACTAATACCAAGGGAATCTTGGGACCACATCCCAGCTCTATAATTATCAGTATGGAGACTATCAGGATATTATTTGAGCATCAGTTTCCTCATCTTTAAGACGAGGATAAAATGCCCACTTCAAAGGGCTTTTGTCAAGAAACTAGATATGTAACAAGAAATATGTCTGCCATGTAAAAAAATGCTGTACAATTTTATTCTTTTCCCCAACTAATCACTCTCAAAACCAATTCAAGGAGGGTCTCTTTTGAAGTAATACACAATTATTTTTTTCCTCATATTTATTAATTTATAAACCTCATGGTTCATGTAATGTCCTATATAAAGATGAGATTTCAAAAGGAATCTTTGTTGCTTGTGTTAATTTATCATCAAAATTCACTGAATTGCCTTCATTTATCATTATAATTTGAAAATATATAGAATCCTATTATCACCTATAGTCCTATTATAGTTATTTTTAATTTTCCTAAAATATTTTAATATAAGAAAAAATGCTGACATAGCACATTGAATTAATTTGAATTATATTGGACTTTCGTTAATAGATTGCTAAAATATATTCATTATGCTCGTGAAGAACTCGGTGATTTAGGTTATAGACTTCATGACAATGTCATGAGTTTCATTTGACACATTTGAAGAGAAAGCAGATAAGTCTGTGTTTAAATCTTGACACCAGTCTTTAATAGTTCTTTGACCTCAAGAACATTATCTAACTGCTGTGATTCCCAACTTCCTATCTCATAAAATGGAATAAATAATGAATAAATAGAACCCACTTCATAGCAGAGTTTTGAGAATTAAAGAAGATACAGAAGCACGACAGCTCTATAATGGTAACAGTAGGAAAGGTAAGGGTGATTAATAATTATGGTGGTTGTTGTAAAATTAGTCTCTTTAAAATAAGATGAAGATGCTTGAAAAGAATGTTGAATGATCTTGAAAACTCTTTATTAGGATTACTCACTCACTCCATTCTCTTAAGAGAAAAACAAGATTTCCTTACCCTCTGATTTCTTTAATTTTTTTGAACAGGAAAAAGTGGTAAGAATATGCTGCCACAGATTTTACAAAAACAGGGAAAGATTTAGAACGTTCTTACCATAGAGTGTAAAGCTGTGAAATGTTGTATTTATTTGGTAAATACTAAAGAAAAATGATAGATAAATCAAAGTATAAAAACCTGTGCTGTAAGCAGCAATAGTTTCTCCCAGGAGACAGAAAGAGTATAAAACAGGGAAAATAAATATTAAATTAAGCCTCAGCTGAGGTAAGTATGGAAAAAGCCTAATCAAAGAAGTTAGACTTTCTCTGCTTGATTTTTTTTTTGTGTGTATAGGCACTTCTCCATATTGTAACTTTTTAGTTCAGAAGGATAATTATAACATAGAAAAATATTTTCCTAGCATAAGTGACCATCAGAAAATAAACACAATCTTGAGAAAAGCGGCAAGGTGGTCAGAATAATGCATAGAGTAGGAGGTTGGCACACATTTTTCATTCAATCTTCAAAGCTAAGGACATTGCTAGGCAAAAAGGCATTTCATATCTCTTAAAGAGGATATGTCATCCTTAACGTGGTAAACAACTGGGCTATACTGCAATAATGTACTCTGTATTTACTTAAATTTCACCAAATGTATTACAATATTTCCACGATATCACACAGTTCTTGCATGTGAATCAAGCATGAAATATATTTTTGATAGTCAGGAAATCAGCATGAATGAGACAGTCATTTTTAAAAATTAAAGGACAACACTCAGGCCTCTTCAACCAGATTCTTCTGAAGCTGAGATACATTTTCATATGAAGGAAGCAGCCATAAGAGACTAAATTTAAAAGACATAGGGTCCATTCTCAGCTCTGACACTCACTAGTTGTGTGCACCACACACACACACACACACACACACACACACACATAACCTCAGTCACTGAATACTTTACATGCCCTGGTGTCCAATGGGGCAGAGGACAGAGGAAAGGATAAATGTTATATTGTCCCTGACCTCCATACAATGGGAGACATACACAAAGGTAAATATGTCCCTTATTTATTTTACACAAATTTATTAAAAGCCTCTTCTATGACAGGCACTATTCAAAGCAATGAAGAGAAAACACTGAATACAATAGTCCAATAAGTAAATAAAAGAATAAAATAAAAACCTGACCTCATTGAGTTTCTTAGTGGACAAAAAGACAAAAACCAACATGTATATGTGTGGTATATGGTATGTTATATATTTATAAGTTCTAAGGAGAATATAATGCAGGGAAGGAGAATGGAGACTCAACTTCCAAATATGTTAATCTCACGGAGAAGATGACACTCCAGCAAAGACGTGAAGAAGGTGAGAAGAAAGTCAGGCAGATACTTGGCCAAAGAGAATTCCAGGAAAGGGCAGTTAACAACAAAGGCTTTGGGCAGAAGCACGGGTGATGTGAGTGTGAAGCAGCAGAAGGGTCTTGTAACCAGAGAAGAATGGGCAAGGGGGTAAGCCCGCAGACATAGAAGAGGGGCTAGATTGCTTGGGGCCTTGGGGACAAGTTTGTGAGCAGCTCTCCCTTAGTATCACAGGGACATGCTGTGTTGAGGATAGAGTGTAGGGGGGAGAAGGGCAAAAGAGGGAGACCCATAAGGCATTTTTGCAATGACCCATGAGGGATAACAGCTCGAAGCAATAGGAAGTTATGTGATTCTGGGTAGACTTTGAAGCTAATGTAGCAGCTGCCTACAAGTCAAGAGAAGAGGCCTCAGATTGAAATCCACTTTGCTGGTAACTTAGTCTTGGGTTTCCCAGCCTCCAGAACTGTGAGTCACGTATTTCTGTTGTTTAAGTCACCCAGTCTATGGTATGTTACGACAGCCTGAGCAGATTTACATATATGGTATATCTTTCTTGACCCCTTTACTTTTTTAACGACTTTTTAATTTTACGTTTCAAATTAAATTATATTTAACATACAGTGTTATATTAGTTTCAGATGGACATTATAATGGTTCAACAATTTTACACATTACTCAGTGCTCATCACCGAAAGCGTAGTCACCATCTGCCTTCAAACATTATTATGATAGTATTGACCATATTCCCTATGCTGTGCTTTTCATGTTCCATGACTAGAATAGTCAGGGAATTCTAATGATGGGACTTGAGTAACCTGTGGAGAGATTCAGTGGAGGTAGAGGAATATAAAACACTAATCACAAAGGAAGATGTTTGGCATCGGGCTAGAAATGGTAATGAATTTACAGGGTTATGGTGGAATATGAGGATGGATAAATAAAGAGCACAATTAACTTTTCATAATATATAGAACTTAGATTTTTTTCCAAGAAGGAAGAAAGCCTATTAACCGCTTCTAATACGGCGTTAGAAGGTGGAAGACAGAGGAGTATCCCTCAAACTGAGAAGGCACTTTAAGACTGGAAGATGAAGCAGGCCAGTCCATGTAGCTTACACAGAGTTTGTTTCTGGTAACATACTGACAGGGAGCTTCCAGTGGAGGACAATCCACAGCAGCTACATAGTTATTCTCCACAAAATCCAGACCTTAGTCCACAGATTTTATAGAACGATGGGACACACAGAATGGCACTGTAGTGAGATCAAGGGGTTTGTACACACCTCAAAGGGCTTGCATGCACCTAATTGACAGCAAATATTCAATTAGATCCTGTGGCACCACCTGTATGTCAGGAAGGGGAAGACTATGTTATCTCTAACAGATTCATGGGAGGCCAAGATAAGCTGCTCCCCCCATCCTAGCCCTGGTGGGCATTTCTAAGGTATATGTAATAATCTACAAGGGGTCTGGAACACATAGCCCCAGGAGAGATCACTGAACAAGATGGAGGGCCAAAGATGGGGTCAGTATTGTCAACACTCCTACATATGGGCACAATAAAAGATTGATGTTTCAAAGAATAGGAGTGTGATATCAATCAGTAGGATGGTTTAGAATTATTTAGTGTGAAAATGGGGAAAAAAATTTAGGAGACTACTTTGATGATCCAGAAATGAAGTGATGGAAGTCTGGAATCTTAAAGTTTGGATGCAAGAAATAGAATGAGGAAAATAAAGCTGAATTATTATAATAATTTAATAATTTAATCAAATGCATTATTTTTGTTGAAGTATATCATACAGTGTTACATTAGTTTCAGGTGCACAATATACTGATTCAACAATTCTAAACATTACTCAATGCTCATCACAATGAATGTACACTTAATCCCCTCTGTGTCACTCATTCCCCCACCCACCTCACCTTTGGCAGCCATCAGTTTGTTCTTAATATTCAAGAGTCTGGGTTTTTGTGGGAGGTTTTTTTTTTTTTTTTTTGTCTATCTGTTTTTTTTTCTTTTTTCTTTTTTGTTTCTTAAATTACACAGCTGAGTGAAATCATATGGTATTTGTCTTTCTTTGTCTGACTTATTTCACTTAGCATTATACCCTCTAAACCCATCCATGCTGTTGCAAATGTCAAGATCTCATTCTTTTTATAACTGAGTAATATTCCATTGAATATATATACCACAACCTCTTTAACCATTCACCAATCAATAGACACTTGGGTTCTTTCCATGTCTTGCTATTGTAAATAAAGCTGCAATAAACATAGGGATGCATACAGCCCCACGTTGGGCTCTGTGCTGACAGAGACTGCTTGGGATTCTCTCTTTATCCCAGTCTCTTCCCCTCCCCCCCAAAAATAAATAAATAAACATTAAAAAATAAAGTGATTATTGATATTGTTGGATTAATGTCTACCATGTTTGTCACTGTTTTCTAATCATTGCTCTTGCTCTTCATTTTTATTTTTGTTTTCTGTCTTCTCTCTCTCTCTCTCTCTTTTTGCCTTTTTTGGTTTTAACTGACCATCTTATATGATTGAATTTTCTTTCCTTTCTTAGCATATTGCTTATACACTTACGTTTTCTTTTTTTAGTGATTGCCCTAGACTTTGCAATATACCTCACAACTAACCCAAGTTCACTTTCAAACAACACTATACCACTTCACAAACCGTGTATTTTACAATAACAAAACAATCTAATTCCTATACTGTCTCTTGTATTATCACTGCCATTCATTTTACCTATACACAAGCATACATAAGTGTGTGCATGCTTGTGTTTACTAAACCGATATATTATTGCGTTATCATTTTGAAAAAAAATATCTTAGGTCAATTGAGAACCAGAAAAATAAGTTTTTATTTTACTTTCACTTTTTCTCTTTGTTGCTCTTCCTTTCTTTACATAGATCCAAGTTTCTGACCTATATCATTTTCCTTCTCTCTGAAGAACTTCTTTTTAATATTTCTTGTAAAGCAGGTCTACTACAAAATATTCCCCCAATTTTTGTTTGTCCGGGGAAGACTTTATTTTATTTTATTCTTTTATGTTTGAGGAATAATTTCAAAAGGTACAGAATTCCAAGTTGTGGTTTTTTTTTCCCTCCCTTAACATCTTAACCATTTGACTTCATTCTCTTCTTGCTTGCATGGCTTCTGAGGAAAAGTCAGATATATAATTCTTATCTCTGTCTTCTTTCGTTTCTTTCTCTTTCTTTTTTTCTTTCTTTCCTTCTTTTCTTTCCTTCTTTTTAGAGAAAGAGAGCACAAGTGAGAGAGAGGGACAGAAGAGAGAGAGAGACAATCTCATGCAGGCTCCACACCCAGCATGGAGGTTGATGTGGGGCTTGATCTCACAACCCTGACATCATGACCTGAGCCAAAATCAAGAGTCAGATGCTTATCTAACTGAGCCACCCTGGCGCCCATCTGGCTTCTTTTAAGATTTTGTCTGTGATTTTTCTGAAGGTTGAACATTATATGCCTATATGTAGGATTGTCTTTTTTTTTTTTCTTTTTGTTTCTTTTTCATCTATCCTGCTTGGTGTTCTCTGAGATTCCTGGATCTGTGGTTTTGTGTCTCACATTGATTGGGGGAAATTATTACTCATTATTGCTTCATATGTTGCTTCTGTTCCTTTCTCCCTTTCTTTTGCTTCTGGTATTCCTTTTACATGTATGTTTCATCTTTGGTAATTATCTCACAGACCTTGATATTGATATTCTGTTCTGTTTTTCCAGTTTTTCTTCCCTTTGGTTTTTCATTTTGGAAGTTTTCATTGATGCGTCCTCCAGCTCAGAGATTCTTTCCTCATGTGTCCAGTCTACTAATGAGTCTATCAAAGGCATTCTTCATTTCTATTACAGTGTTTTTAATCTCTAGCATTTCCTATTGATTCTTTCCTAGAATATTCATCTATCTGCTCACATTGCCCATCTGTTCTTGCATGTGTCTGCTTTATCCAATAGGGCCCGTAGCATATTAATCATAGTTGTTTTAAATTCCCAGTTTGACAATTCCAACATCCCTGCTATATCTGAGTCTGATTCTGATTCTTGTTCTGTCTCTTCAAACTGTGTCTTTTGCCCTTTATTATGTCTTGCAGTTTTTACTAATGGCTGCACATGATGTATTGAGTGAAAGATACTGAGGTGATTGGGCCTTTAGAAATGTGGTGAGGTGTTTAATGCAGGGGAAACATTCTGCAATTTTATAATTAAGTCTCCATTGTGTGTGTGTGTGTGTGTGTGTGATCCTGTACCTCTTGAATGTAAACTTTGTAAGTGCTTCCCAGTTTTTTTTTAATGTTTTATTTATTTTTAAGACAGAGAGAAACAGAGCATGAGTGGGGATGGGGCAGAGAGAGAGGGAGACACAGAATCTGAAGAAGGCTCCAGGCTCTGAGCTGTCAGCACAGAGCCCAACGTGGGGCACGAACTCACAAACTGTGAGATCATGACCTGGGCCAAAGTCAGATGCTCAACCGACTGAGCCACCCAGGCGACACAGTGCTTCCCAGTTTTTTATCACCTTAGGTGGGATAGGATGGCTAGAGTGGGCTGAGTTGGGTATTTTTTTTCCTCCCATGTGGAAGGCTAGAGAGAGTTGGAATTGAATATTTACTTCTTTCACATAGATGGCTAGAGACACTTGAGGTTGAGTATCTCTCTCCCCCTAAGTCGGTTAGGCTTTGATAAAATCACAAGAGTTTAGGCTCTGGTGAAAAGTTTCAAGAGAAATTTGAAGGCAGGCTTTGCTAAGAACAGAATATATTTCAGTATGGTCCCTTTTCCTCTCCTCCTGCTGGAAGACTAGAGAATTTCTCTTCAAAATTCAGTGTGAGAAACTGGTCAAGTTTATGCTGGTAAAACTTGCAAAAATATTGGGACCCCTTCTAGAACTGGGCCCCCTTGGGTTTTTAACTCTCAAACTTATTAAGTCTCTGGCTCTTCCCCAAAGGCAGTACAGCTTTGTTTACCCAGCACTGTTTCCCATAGCAGTTTCTTCTAGTGGGTAGGTTGTGACTCTTTGTACTCATTTGTTTCTCCAAATTTTAGGGGAAGTTGTTTTCTGATGGATCTAAAAAGAGTTGTTGGTTTTAAGAGTTTTTTTGTTTTTCCACTGTCATTACGACAGAGTGAGTACTTCCAAACTCCTTACAGCCAGAACCAAAACAGAATTCAAAAGTGTCTTTAAAAAATGTTTATTGATTTATTTTGAAAGACAGAGAGAGAGAAAGAGAGAGAGCAGGGGTGGGGCATAGATAGAAGGAGAGAGAGAATCCCAAGTAGGCTCCGTGCTGCCAACAGAGAGCCCAACTCTGTGAGAACATGACCTGAGCTGAAATCAAGAACTTGGAGGCTTAACTGACTGAGCCACTGAGGTGCCCTAAAAGTGTTTTGTTTTAAATTTCTAGACACTGTTGTTCAATTACTCTTCATAAAGATGGATGTAGATAAAAATATGCTATTGAGCTTTATTTTATTTTTTTAATGTTTATTTATTTTTTGGAGAGACAGAGCACCAGCAGAGGAGAGGCAGAGAGAGAGAGAGAGAGAGAGAGAGAGAGAGAAGAGAGAGAATCTCAAGCAAGATCCATGCTGTCCATGAGGAGCCCAATGCAGGGCTCAATCTCATGAACTGTGAGATCATGACCTGAGCTGAAATCAAGAGCCAGATGTTCAACTGACTCAGCCACCCAGGTGCCCCAAGCTTTCTTTTATTTTAATTTCACTTAGTTGAAGTCTTAATACTTATTGGGAAATTATTATAGACAATCTAGATTGATGTCTATAGTTTTAAAATGCCCATCTCAAATGTAAAGTAAACATAGCACCACGGCATCATATTTCTTTACTATTGGTTAGGCTTTTTAGTTGCAAACAACAGAATCTTTCCCTGGTTAACTTAAATGGAAAAGAAATTTAGTGGAAGGGTACGAGTTAGCGTAAATAACAATCTAGAACACAAGGCCTGGCAAGAATGCAAAGGGGGAAAGACACAGCAAAATCCCCTCTCGCTCTATTTAAGATGTCACCTAAGGACACCTAAGAACCCCAGGGTGATCATACTGCTAAATCCTCAACTACAACAGTTTTTCTATAAAAATAATCTCAAAAGGACTTAATACCTTTGTCTCATGCCCTCCAGACTCAAGCTGTAAGGTAGAAGCACCTGACTAGAAGACACACACAGGTCACCTGACTTCCTCCCTAAGGGTGTGTAGAAGTGAATTATTTGCCAATACTATGAATGCCATTTGCATTTGCCATTGGAAGGCACTGTGTGACTTTTATAGCAAATCTACCCCCTGGTTATGCTTAAACTAGTAATAAACATGAAATAAAACTAATAATAAAAGTAAAATAAAACTAGTAATTCTTTGAGCCCATACCATCTACTAGTTGGGAAAGGTAGCTCAAAAGCCCTCTGGGTGTCATTAACCATCTACATAAAGATAATCAAATGCTGGTTAACCAAAGATTAAGGAGCATTTGCTAGAATACTCTGCTGTAGTTTGGAAAGAGGTCTAAAATCAGAGATTTGGGCACAACTTTAAAGTTGCTTGTCATAAGCTTTTAAAAATTATCTGAACCTGTTCGGTCAGAAAATTGGCCTGTAAATCCCATGAGAATAAATATTTCTTATAAGATATCAGGAATAAATAGGTTTAAATTGGGTTGGAAATTCCGCTAGAACAGCACTTTTGTAGTAGTGCGGTGTTTCTGACTGACGCTTGTCCTAATCCCAGGCCGTACATGCACAGCTTCATGAAATGTAGAGCATCAAATACATTCTCAAAAGTGTGGAACTATGAAAAAAGACAAAAACCAGAAAACTTGACCTGAAAAAAGTTAAAAATTTAAAGACTCCTTTAGTCAAGCCAAATTGTTCAACTCTTATTACAGTGTAACCACTTAGTTCAAAAATCTCAAATAAGTAACTGATCCATATAACCTCGTCACTTCAATTTTCACACGTTCTTTTTGTCTTTGGCCTGTACACCATATCACACTTACATCTCTGTCTCTTTCTGCTGTGGGCTACAAACCGTATTACAGCAGAGTTTCAAAACTGCCAAGCATCATGGGAAAGGTAATATTCACATAAAAGAAAAAGCGTGGGAGCTGATATCTGTTCCCCTGATGTTTACTTTCAAAGATTCTTTGTGTTGCCCTGCTTGGATACCCAGCCACAATGATAGGGCAGCTCCCTGATGTTTGGCTACAGAGTCATTTGGAGAACAAATATCTGAAAGCGAATTTAGGCTGTAAATTAATATGCCGCTGCATTAGCAAGGTCTTTCTTGCATTCAATATTTTTAACTGGGATTAAAATGAAAAACAATTTCCAAGAGAGTAAGAATTAGAAACTCCCATTGTTAATTAAGTGTATTTAATTATAGGATGGTGATTGTTTCCAGTAGAAGAAAAATTTTTTAAAAATGTTTGAACATTGGAGGAGTATGAATTGGGAATATTCTAACAAAAGGAGAAAGTAGGGATTAATGAATCCAAGAAAAGCTACATTGCAAAAAGGAGAGAAGTTGCACATTATTCCTTTTATGTAAACTGGTTACTTAGCTGTTATAGTGCATGTAAATAAAGTAAATAAGAAGCATTCAGTAATTTGCATTGAACATCTATTTTGTGCCAGGAGCATGTACTATGAGATGATGTCATTCAGATTTTTAAAAATACAGAAACAAAAACAAGACATAGTCCAACCTACCTTCAAGAGTTCACATTTTAGTGTAGGAGGACAGAAACGCAAACAAATGAACCAAACTACACTCAAAGGGATATTACCATCTTTTATATGAGGTATGAGATACTTGTTTAAAGGTGGGCTTATTTAGAATCCTATATTTTAACATTTCCATAATTTCAGCCCAGTGAGTGTCATTTTATTTGCGTTTACTTCAGAGCAAAACAAATAATCTCAAACTCTACAGACCTGGGCTCCATGCCATGTGCCTAGCGTTTCTTGTTTTGTTTTGTTTCTTAACCTAGACACCAAAAGAGAAATTATACGTCTTCTCACATTTCATAAATCTTTTGAGTAATGACTAGATTGTATTGCCATATCTTTAAAGAACAACAGCAGTTCTGCTGGCAATACACAGTTGACTTAGATAAAACCCAGTCCTTGCCTGGGAGACCCCATCAATAAAGAGAAAATGAAAGACACTAGGAAAAGGTGTATGACTCACATTTTGGGAAAGTAGCTGTTGTTAGTTTCAATTTTCTTCAATTAGGATGGATGTTAGTAAGGATGTTAACCCCGTCATTCTGGCTTCAGTCCAACTTGGGTAATTACATTCTGCCTACTTAAATTCTCTTTGGGTCCAAAGAGACCCTTCATTCTCACCTCACACTGTTTTGTGATGTTTCTGCACACAGCTAACTATAGGCCACATTTAACTCTGGAGATGGCAGCATCTCTGGTGAGAACATGATCCTTCTGCATAGTATCAGTATAAATTCATTTTTGCGGTAAAGGTTTTAGAACACGTAATGTAATAAAGAAAAAGAAACCATATGGCATTCTTAACTAAAGATACAAAAAAAAATCCAATAGAACGGATTGTCTCTGACAGGGTCTCTGCAGTAATGGGAGATTTTTTTTTTTTTTAGCTTGCCCTGGCTGTAAATGTAAGATCATTATCATTAGATCTTTAAAATACCAACAAGCAAAATATGAAGAGATTTAAAGTCACCTTTAAAATCCCCCAAAAGTTCAGTGTCAATTATCTACAATCAATGTCATTCTCCTTGGCTAGAAATTGGTACCAGAGAATAAATTCTAAGAAGAGGAAAATTTAAAAGTACAATTGATGCTGACAGATTACCAATGGAAGTGCATTTCTAAGTCATGCTCATCTATGCACCAAACCCTTGTTTATTTCTCTGTTCTACCTGCTTTGCACTTTTGCCACATTATTGTAGGGACATTGGACATTGTTCAAGAGTAACCTTTACTACATATACTTAAAACCCTTTCGGTGAGATTTCACTTGGACATATGCATTAAGCTCCTGTGAACTGGAAAAAAAATTATAAACATTTAAATTTTCCATGGAAACCCCCTTCTCTCTGTAGCACTTATGAATAAAAGCCACTGAAAGTTTACATCCTTAAAGACTCAGTTTTTAATGATAATATATGTACATTATACCTATGACATCATACGTATAGTATACTTATGTATTATAGCTGTGATACTGTTACCCAAATGAAATGAATATCAGTTTTAAGATATACAAAGCCAAAAATTGACAGATTGACAAGAAGAAAAAGACATAAAACACTAAAAGGTAACTGGACGAAGGACAAGTACAGGGAATTTGTAAAGGTGAAAGGAATACAGGCAACTTTTAAAAGTCAAAAAGGAGCCATTTTCAATGTGACAGAAATTGAAGTTAAATACCTAGCATACAGAATTTTTGGCAATTAAGTTGTCAACACAATATTAATGAGGATGTAATGAAGTAAATACTAGTATATTGTTTGTGAGAAAATAAACTGGCACAATACATTTGGCAAGCAATTTGCTAATATTTATCAAGAGTCTTCAAAGCGTCCTGTTCCTAGTAATCTTAAATCTGGCAATCTATTTTAGGAAAATAATCCTTTAAACAGGTAAAGCTGTTTATGGTAGCTAAATGCAAGTTTGCAGTCAATAGGTGAAGGAATAGTAAATGTCCAACATAGTCCCCAGAGACTTATATTTATTTGAGCGAGATAAACAATAAATAATAAGCATGGTATATAAGTCACCTACATAGTTTGTTAAATGGTGATAAGTGCTAAAAAGAAAAAAAAGAGAAGGTAGAGTAGGGTAAGGTGGGAATGGGAATATTGGTAAAGGAAAGGCTGCAGTATTAAGCAGTCAGGGGAGGCAGCATTTAAAAACAGATACGGAGTAAAGCTTGAAGCATGTAAGAAAGCCTCACAAACACTCACAGAAAGAATTCCAGGCTAGAGATAGACATATACAGCAAAGGCCCTAAGTAAGGACTTGTCTGTCATGGTCAAGGAAAGCATAAAGGCCAGTATGATCCAAGCAGAAGGACAAAAGGGAAAGCGACAGTCCGTGTGGGTAAAGAGGCAAAAGACAGCCAGAGCTTGAAGTCTTATGAGGCACTGTAATGACTTAGACTTTCACTTGGAATGCACGGGGAACCAAACATGAGTTGTGAGTGGAGGAAAGACATGGTCTGACATATTTTATCAGTATTGATCAGCTGCTTTGTTGAGAATAAACTGTTGGTGGCAAGAATAGAAGCAGAAGGGTTTGTTAAACAAGCTCTTATAAAGCAACCCAATGTCCATCCATATATATATAATATATATATATATTATATATATATACACAATGGAATATTACTCAGCCAAAAAAAAGAATGAGGTCTTGCCATGTGCAACAACACGGATAAACTTAGAGGATATAATGCTAAGTAAAATAGGTCAACGAAAAACAAATACCATATGATTTCACTCACAGGTGGAATTGAGAAACAAAATAAATGAACAACAGAAAAAGACAAGCAAGAAAACAGACTCTTTTTTAACGTTCTTATTTATTTATATTTGAAAGAGAGCATATACGTGCAAGTGGGAGAGGGGCAAAGAGTGAGGTAGACAAGGGGCAAGAGAGACAAGTCGGCTCCAAGCTATCAGTGCAGAGCCCAATGCAGGGCTTAACCTCGCATAGGGTGAGATCGTGACCTGAGCCAAAATCAAGAGTGGGACACTTAACCAGCTGAGCCATCCAGGCGCCCTGACTCTTAACTATAGAGAGAAAACGGTTACCAGAGTGGAGGTGAATGGAGGGATCATGAAATAGGTGAAGGGGATTAAGAGAACACTTGTCATGGTGAGCACTGAGTCGTGTATAGAATTGTTGAGACACTATATTGTACACCTGAAACTAATATAACACTGTGTATTAATTACACTGGAATTTGAAAAAAATAAATGAAAAAAGGGGCGCCTGGGTGGCTCATTTGGTTGGGCGTCCGACTTCAGCTCAGGTCATGATGTCGCGGTCTGTGAGTTCAAGCCCCGCATCCGGCTCTGTGCATACAGCTCAGAGCCTGGAGCCTGTTTCAGATTCTGTGTCTCCCTCTCTCTCTGACCTTCCCCCGTTCATGCTCTGTGCCTCTCTGTCTCTAAAGTGAATAAATGTTAAAAAAAAATTAAATGAAAAAAAAGAAGCTATCGTGTTTGTACAGACCTAAAATAATACTGTCTTTGACCAGGTTTGGCAGAGGAAGTGATGAGAAGTGATCTGATTATGAAAATATTTTGAATAAAAGATTAGTAGAATTTCTTAACAAATTGGATGTATGGAGTAAAGGAAAGAGTCATGGAAGACTGTAAGGCTTTTGGCCTGAGAAACTGGAAGAGTAGAGCTGAGGTCAATCAAGCTTGAAAAGGCAGAAGGAACAGGTCTGAGGATGAAAGAGAACAGAAATTCCATTTCAGCATGTTGATCTGAGATGTCTATTAGACATGAAAGACATTGAATAGGTAGTTGGATTTAAGAGTCTTGAGTCCAGGGCAAAAGTCTGGATTAGAGAGACAAATTTGAGAGTCATAAAAAAAAAATAATTAATTAATTAATTAATTAAAAAATGGTTTTGTCAGCATATAGGAACAAAGCCATCTCTATCAAAGACCATCACTTCAAGAATAAAAAAAAAAAGTTTTTCTATTGCCTGTGATCTCCTCTGGTGGTTAATACCTTCCATTTTATTTATTCCCACTTAAGCTATATTGTGAAAACATTTACCTAAATTACATAATGGCTCTAAATACAACTTCATTCACCTCCAGGATAGATGAATATAAGACAATCTGTCTAGGGGCACCTGGGTGGCTCAGTTGGTTAAGCCTGTGACTCTTGATTTCAGCCCAGGTCATGATCTCATAGTTCATGGGTTCGAGCCCCACATCAGGCTTCATGCTGACAGTGCAGAGCCTACTTGGGGTTTTCTCTCTCCCTTTCTTTCTGCCCCTCCTCTAGCCTCCTCTCTCTCTTAAAATAAATAAATAAACTTAAAAAAACCCATCTGTCTAAATTCCATGCCTACATTGTTACTATTCAGATTTACTACAATGTGACTCATAAGATCTTAGTCAATATTGTTATTAGAAGAAAAACAAATGTACAATTGGCCCTGCCCATTCATAAAGCTTTAAGAAATGAACTATTCTAATTAAGATGTGCTAAAATCCTATTTCAACCTTGAGGCCTACCTATGATATTAGTTTCAGTATTAAGACTTACTTCTTAGATTTAATGTTCATGGAGGACACTTTAGCTGTAGCTGGAGAAGATTAACCCTTCAGAGGTTGCTCTGAATACTCATGGATCATCAGGCCTTCATGGATGGCATGTGGGATGGGGGTGGGGGCTGGCAGCTCTTTTCCTGTTCTCAAACGTTAGCTCCCTTAGGGATGGTGCTCTCAGCCTCAAACCTATCCCACCTAATAGCCCACTCGATAGCTTTAATAGCTTCTAACACTCTGGCAAGGAGATTCTACTCTTATATTGTTGGGGGTGGGCAGGGCAAAGTAACAAGAAAAAAATGAAAGGAGAAATTAAAGAGAACAAATTAAGGATACTAAGATTTTTTTTTTTAATATTCACTTACCTTGCAAAATTGCATGTGATCTGTCCCTTCAAAACCAGCTTACTTACCATCATTGGAATTTCTACTCTCCTAATACTCCTAGCTTGTCTCCTTCAGCCACTCTGAAAAAGCCCACAGCCACAATATGATCCTTATTTATGTTCAACTTTGTCCTTTGTCCTAAAAGGTATTTAAGGTTCTCTGAAGAAACACTAAAAGGCCAATGTGAAAAACAAAGCAAGACACAAAACAAACAAAAACACACAAAAATAAAATTATCAAGGGAAAAGGGAACCATTCAAATCATAATTTTCCTAATGGCAAGTGTTTCATAAGCCACCAATGGTGTCAGACATTATAAATTCTCCTATTTAATCTCCTATTTAATCCTCACATTCCTATAAGGAATGTATTTTTTAGTTTCTTATTTTCAGATGAAGATATGAAAAGTTAGAGATTTTCAATTACTTGGCTAGGTTTATGGGGCTAGTAAATCCCAAGATCTGGGATTCCAATCCCTGGCTGGATGACTCCAAAACTAATGCCCATCTAGAGGGCATGTTGCATAAAATATACATTATAAAATTTTGGACAACTAAAAGGAGTGAGCTTATGTTTGGACTAATAATCCCAGTGACCAAAGAAAACAGAAAAACAACAATTAAAAGATGCACGTGTAGACAAAGAAAATACAACTTTCCCTTAGGAAAAACAAAATCTCCACTCCTCTTTACCCTACCCACCACCTACACATATTCATGTATTCATGTAAAGGATATTGAAGATGTAGTGGATTCTATTCTCAACAAGATCCTATAAAAATGTAATATTGGGGGACAAGCCAAGATGGCAGAACAGCATGGAAGATTTTTGTGTGTCTCTTGTCCATGAAATACAGTCAGACGAACACTAAACCAACCTGGACACCTAGAAAACTGATATGAGGATTAACACAACAATCTGCACAACCTGAACCACAGAATTCAGCAGGTACACAGAGTAGAGAGGTGAACTTGGGGAGAGAGAAGCCATGGAGGGCAGGGAGCCCCTTTTGCATGCAGAGAGAGGACAGAAATGGGGGGAGGGGAGCACACCACCTCCAAAAGCAGCTGGAGTGAAAGTGGAAAAGTGGAAACAGCTGGAGGGACTGAACTAAAAAGGGATAAAGGAGAAAGGAGAGGGTTTAAATTCCATTAAGACTGTAAACAGGGGGAGCACAGAGTCTGAAACTCCACAGCTCGATAACTGGCAGTGTCTGGTGGTAAGGGCGAATCCCTAGGAGCAGAGTGGGGTCCAGAAGTTTCTCGGGCCACACAGGGGAGAAGCAGTTCCACTGCTGGAAGGACATTTGGTAGAGGCTGTGAAGCCACCGGGGCCCAGCAGACCCCAGAGAACAGCCACCTTCGCTGGTGCTAGAACAAGGTCTTTGGGAGTGAAGCCTAGTGTCAGATGTGTGTTGCGATTTTCCATAATCCCTGAGGTGCTGCTGCTACACTGTCTCGTGAACTTTTTCTGGGGCAGGCTGGCACCTGGCCACAGTCTCTGGGCATTGACAGCAGTATGGTCCTGCCAGTGTTCCTGGGTGAGGCCAGAACCTGGCCATTGTTTGGTGAGACCCTCCACAGAGGAGCGGAGCGGGTCAAAGCTGCAGTCCCTCAGAAGTGGGTGGCTGGGAAAGGCAGCTGCATCTGAGACAAAACTCAGGAGGAAGGTGCTGCCTGGGGCTTGGTCATGGACAGTATGGAAGTGGGGATTGGATGGAGGCTGAAGACAAAGGATGGGGTGCATGATTGCTGAACAGGGAGAAGAGAGTTCTGATACTAGAGACTGGGTAGCTGGGTGACACCATTTTCACCACTCCCGTGCATGCACGTAAACACCTACAAGCACCACAACAATCCACCTCAGTAGGCTAGCAATGCCATTTAGTGGAGAATGGAGCCGTTACACTAAGCCCCGCCCAACTGGGCCACCTTGCTCTTCAAGAACACAAATCTCACCGTCTGCTTAGTTAATGGACTATAAACCACTTCATATTTTGACTTCTAGGGGAAAACAAAGTAATTTCAGTCGTATTTCAGTCAGTTAGCTGGTCCATCTATTCAATTTTCTTTCTTCCTTTTTTTTCTCTTTTTCATTTCTTTTCTTTTTCTTGAATACAGAAAGAGAAAAAATTCATTTTTATTTTCAGTTTTTATTAAAAATATTTTTTCTTTAATTTTTCCTACCATATTTTTTACTTTTGTGTAAATATTTTCAAATTCTATTTTATTTCCATCAATTCATTTCAGTCTACTTCAGTGTATTCATTTTTTCAAATTTTCAAACGATTCCCTTTTGTTTTTTTCACCCCCTTTTTCTAATCTATCAAGCCACATCCAATACCCAGACCAAAACACACCTAGGATCTAGCATCACTTACTCGATTTTGTGTGCTTGTGTTTGTTTTTAATTTTTTAATTTTAATATTTTTTAATTTTAATTTTATTAGTTTTAATTTTTTATACCTCATTAACTCTTTTTCTCTCTTCAAAATGACAAAATGAAGGAATTCACCCCAAAAGAAAGAGCATGAAGAAACGACTGCCAGGGATTAACCAACAGATACGAGCAAGATGTCTGAACCAGAATTTAGAATCACAATAATAAGAATACTAGCTGGAGATGAAATAGATTAGAATCCCTTTATGCGGAGATGAAAGAAGTAAAAGCTAGTCAGGATGAAATAAAAAATGCTATAACTGAGCTGCAATCTCGAATGGATGCTGCAGCAGCAAGGATGGATGAGGCAGAACAGAGAATCAGCGACATAGAGGACAAACCTATGGAGAATAATGAAGCAGGAAAAACAGAGGGAGATTAAAGCAAAAGAGCACGATTTAAGAATTAGAGAAATCAGTGACTCATAAAAAGGAACAACATCAGAATCATAGGGGTCCCAGAAGAGGAAGAGAGAGAAATAGAGGTAGAAGGATTATGTAAGCAAATCATAGCAGAAAACTTTCCTAACCTGGGGAAAGACACAGACATCAAAATCCAGGAAGCACAGAGGATTCCCATTAGATTCAACAAAAACCAATCATCAACAAAGCATATCATACTCAAATTCACAAAATACTCAGGCAAGGAGAGAATCATGAAAGCAACAAAGGAAAAGAAGTCCTTAACCGACAAGGGAAGACAGATCAGGTTTGCAGCAGACCTATCCACAGAAAGTTGGCAGGCCAGAAAGGAGTGGCAGGATATATTCAAAGTGCTGAATCAGAAAAATATGCAGCCAAGAATTCTTTATCCAACAAGGCTGTCATTCAAAATAGGAGAGATAAAAAATTTCCCACACAAACAAAAATTAAAGGAGTTTGTGACCATTAAACCATCCCTGCAAGAAATTTTAAGGGGGACTCTCTGAGGGGAGAAAAGATGAAAAATAAATAAATAAATAAATAAATAAATAAATACCAAAAGCAACAAAGATTAGAAAGGACCAGAGAACACCACCAGAAACTCCAACTCTACAAGCAACATAATGGCAATAAATTCATATCTTTCAATACTCACTCTACATGTCAATGGACTCAATGCTCCAAACAAAAGACATAGGGTAACAGAATGGATAAGAAAAGATCCATCTATATGCTGTTTACAAGAGACCCACTTTTGACCTAAAGACACCTTCAGATTGAAAATAAGGGGATGGAGAACCATCTATCATGCTAATGGTCAACAAAAGAAAGCCAAAGTAGCCATACTTATATCAGACAATATAGACTTTAAAATAAAGATTGTATCAAGAGATGAAGAAGGGCATTATATCATAATCAAGGGGTCTATCCACCAAGAAGACCTAACAATTGTAAACATTTATGTACCAAATGTAAGAGTACCCAAATATATAAATCAATTAATCACAAACATAAAGAAACTCATTGATAGTAATACTATAATAGCAGGAGACTTCAACACCCCACTCACAGCAATGGACAGATTATCTAATAAAAAAATCAATAAGGAAACAATGGCTTTGAATGACACACTGGACCACATGGACTTAATGGATATATTCAGAACATTTTATCCTAAAGCAGCGCAATATACATTCTTCTCCAGTGCACATGGAACATTCTCCAGAATAAACCACATACTGGGACGTTAATCAGCCCTCAGCAAGTACAAAAAAATTAAGATCATACCATGCATATTTTCAGACCACAAAGCTATGAAACTTGAAATCAACCACAAGA
Source organism: Herpailurus yagouaroundi (assembly GCF_014898765.1). Lineage (NCBI taxonomy): Eukaryota > Metazoa > Chordata > Mammalia > Carnivora > Felidae > Herpailurus > Herpailurus yagouaroundi. The sequence goes on from NW_024412395.1 coordinate 44,970,064, forward strand.
AAAAATTTGGAAAAGTAACAAATACTTGGAGACTGAAGAACATCATACTAAAGAATGAATGGGCTAACCAAGCAGTAAAAGAGGAAATTAAAAAGTATATGGAAGTCAATGAAAATGATAACACCACAACTCAAAACCGCCGGGATGCAGCAAAGGTGGTCATAAGAGGAAAGTATATAGAAATCCAGGCCTTCCTAAAGAAGGAAGAAAGATCTCAGATACACAACCTAACCTTACGCCTTAAAGAGCTGGAAAAAAACCAGCAAATAAAACTCAAAACCAGCAGAAGACAGGAAATAATCAAGATTAGAGCAGAAGTTAATGCTATTGAAACCAAAACAAACAAACAAACAAACAACAACAACAAAAAAACAACAGTAGAACAGATCAATGAAACCAGAAGCTGGTTCTTTGAAAGAATTAACAAAATAGATAAACCACTAGCCAGTTTGATCAAAAAGAGAAAGGAAAGGACCCAAATAAGTAAAATCAAGAATGAAAGAGGGGAGATCACAACCAACACAGCAGAAATAAAAACAATAATAAAAGAATATTATGAGCAATTATATGCCTATAAAATGGGCAATCTGGAAAAAATGGACAAATTCCTAGAAACATATACAACACCAAAACTGAAACAGGAAGAAAGAGAAAATTTGAACAGACCCATAACCAGTAAAGAAATTGAATTAGTAATCAAAAATCTGCCAAAAAACAAGAGTCCAGGGCCAGATGGCTTTCCAGGGGAATTCTACCTAACATTTAAGGAAGAGTTAACACCTATTCTCTTGAAGCTGTTCAAGATATGTTCAAAAATAGAAATGGAAGGAAAACTTCCAAACTCCTTCTATGAGGCCAGCATTACCATGATTCCAAAAACAGACAGAGACCCTACTAAAAAGCAGAACTATAGACCAATTTCCCTGATGAAAAAGGATTCAAAAATCCTCAACAAGATATTAGCCAACTGGCTCCAAAAATACATTAAAAAATTATTCACCACAACCAAGTGGGATTTATACCTGGGATTCAGGGATGATTCACTATCTGCAAAATAATTAACATGATTCATCACATCAATGAAAGAAAGGACAAGAACCACCTGATCCTCTCAATAGATGCAGAGAAAGCATTTGACACGATACAGCATCCTTTCTTGATAAAAACCCTCAAGAAAGTAGGGATAGAAGGATCATACCTCGAGATCATAAAAGCCATATATGAATGAGCCAATGCTAATATCCTCAATGGGGAAAAACTGAGAGCTTTCCCCCTAAGGTCAGGAACAAGACAGGGATGTCCACTCTGGCCACTGTTATTCAACATTGTGTTGGAAGTCTTAGCCTCTGCAATCAGAGAATACAAAGAAATAAAAGGCATCCAAATTGGCCAGGAGGAGGTCAAACTTTCACTCTTTGCATATGACATGACACTCTATATGGAAAACCCAAAAGATTCCACCAAAACACTGCTAGAAATGATTCATGAATTCAGAAAATTTGCAGGATATAAAATCAATGCACAGAAATGAGTTGCATTCCTATTCACCAACAGTGAAGCAACAGAAAGAGAAATCAAAGAATTGATCCCATTTACAATTGCACCAAAACACATAAAATACCTAGGAATAAATCTAACCAAAGAGCTGAAAAATCTGTACACTGAAAACTATAGAAAGCTTATGAAAGAAATTGAAGAAGACACACTCAAAAAAATGGAAAAAAGATTCCATGCTCCTGGATAGGAAGAAAAAATATTGTTAAAATGTCAATACTACCCAAAACAATCTACATATTCAATGCAATCCTATCAAAATAATACCAGCATTCTTCACAGAGCTAGAATAAATTATCCTAAAATTTGTATGGAACCAGAAAAGACCCCGAATAGCCAAAGCACTCTTGAAAAAGGAAACCAAAGCAGGAAGCATCACAATCCTGGACTTCAAGCTATACTACAAAGCTGTAATCATCAAGATAGTGTGGTACTGGCACAAGAACAGACACTCAGATCAATGGAACAGAATAGAGAACCCAGAAATGGACCCACAAATGTATGGCCAACTGATCTTTGACAAAGCAGGAAAGAATATCCAATGGAATAAAGACAGTCTCTTCAGCAAGTGATGCTGGGAAATCTGGACAGCGACATGCAGAAGAATGAACCTGGACCACTTTCTTACACCATATACAAAAATAAATTCAAAATGGATGAAAGACCTCAATGTAAGACAGGAAGCCATCAAAATCCTCGAGGAGAAAGCAGGCAAAACCCTCTTTGATCTTGGCCGCAGCAACTTCTTACTCAACACATCTCCAGAGGCAAGGGAAACAAAAGCAAAAATGAACTACTGGGACCTCATCAAAATAAAAACCTTCTGCACAGTGAAGGAAACAATCAACAAAACTAAAGCACAACTGACAGAATGGGAGAAGATATTTGCAAACGACATATCAGATAAAGGGTTAGTATCCAAAATCTATAAAGAACTTATCAAACTCAACACCTAAAAACCAAATAATCCAGTGAGGAAATGGGCAAAAGACATGAATAGACACTTCTCCAATGAAGACATCCAGATTGCTAGCCGACACATGAAAAAATGTTACACATCACTCACCATCAGGGAAATACAAATCAAAACCACAATGAGATACCACCTGACACCTGTCAGAATGGCTTACCTTAACAACTCAGGCAACAACAGGTGTTGGCGAGGATGTGGAGAAAGAGGATCTCTTTTGCATTGTTGGTGGGAATGCAAGCTGGTGCAGCCACTCTGGAAAACAGTATGGAGGTTCCTCAAAAAATTAAAAATAGAACTACCCTACAACCCAGCAATTTCACTACTAGGTATTTATCAAAGGGATAAAGGTGTGCTGTTTCAAAGGACATATGCATCCCAATGTTTATAGCAGCACTATCAACAACAGCCAAAGTATGGAAAGAGCCCAAATGTCCATCAACGGATGAATGGATAAAGAAGATGTGGTGTACATACACAATGCAGTATTATTCAGCAATCAAAAAGAATGAAATCTTGCCATTTTCAACTACATGGATGGAACTGGAGGGTATTATGACTGAAATTAGTCAGAGAAAGACAAATATCATGACTTCACTCATATGAGGACTTTAAGAGACAAAACAGATGAACATAAGGGAAGGGAAACAAGAATAATATAAAAACAGGGAGGGAGACAAAACATAAGAAACTCAAATATGGAGAACAAACTGAGGGTTACTGGAGGGGTCGTGGGAGGGGGGATGGGCTAAATGGGTAAGGGGCACTAAGGAATCTACTCCTGAAATCATTGTTGCACTATATGCTAACTGATTTGGATATAAATTAAACAAAATAAAATAAGAAAATAAATATATAATATCAAGTTTGTATAGTTTTCAATTATCAAGTCCCTCAATGTAAGTCAGTGCAAAAATTCAAAATAGAAAATTCCTTAGTTCCATTTCAGGTTAAGGAAGAAGTAAGAAAGGAATGCAAGCTAGTTGTGCAGCTCCATGATAGTCTGGCTAGATCCAAAGGTAACATTTAAAGTACTTGGTGGGGGGCGCCTGGGTGGCTCAGTCAGTTAAGCCTCCGACTTCAGCTCAGGTCATGGTCTGTGAGTTCGAGCCCCGCCTTGGGCTCTGTGCTGACAACTTAGAGCCTGGAGCCTGTTTTAGATTCTGTGTCTCCCTGTCTCTCTGACCCTCCCCTGTTCATGCTCTGTCTCCCTCTGTCTCAAAAATAAATAAACGTTAAATAAATTTTTTTAAGTATTTGGGACATCTGGAGGAATGGTTCTCAACTGGTGACATAGTTAGTCACCGCATCTCAGGAGGGTGAGCATGAATTGTAAAGCACACATGAACTTGTAATATTATCTAATATTCATAAAATTGAAATAATATTCTCATTTGTTATAATACACTATCTATAGAAGGAAAACAGCTTCTAGATTGGTAGGAATTTGCAGAAAATAGACAAGCTTGTGAGATTCTCTAGAAAAGTAAGAGATTTTTGTTTTTATTAAATGGGAACATAGTCTTTAAAAAGGTTGTGCAACTCTGATTTTGATGAAAAGACAGACCATATGTTCCTTGTGTAGTACTCACTGCAGCAAATTTGAGACTATATTCTGGTAAGAAGTCAGAGTGCTGAGATATTCTGTTATTGATTAAGGGAAGATATGTGTTAAATGAGCCAAAGATAAAGTTTTCCTTCTCTCATGACAATAAGTCTAAGCAGACTCTAATCTTAACAGATGGTCACCCACAACCACCTAGAATTGGGCTACAGGAATGCTTATAAACAACACAAAAATTAATTTTTCTAAACAGTTATGGATCCATTCTTTAGACAAATAATCATTTTCATTTTTGTATATCTCTTTTTTCAAAATTAACATTCTGAGAACAGACCTATTTAAAGAGTAGTTCTGTTGATCAGCATGTGGGAACATGATTATTTAAAGAATACGCAGATTTTGTAAGTATTTAGTAGGCAGATAAGGTCTCATTGTCACTTATAAATACACTTTCTACCATAACTCTCCCTGAAATAGAAATTATTCCAAACTTCACGGTCTTCACTCTTTTTTTTTTTTTTTTTTTTGCAGACAACATGGTTTCCCATTCTGCGCAATACATGGAAAAAAATCTGGCCAACTTGAGGAACACTGGATAATTTTCAAGAAAATTCTTTATGTCCTCTCATAGACATGACCACTTGAAGAGAAAGTTTAACAATAACCCTAGCTCAGTTGGAATAACATTAGTCTGCTAATATCTAGGCCAGCAGATTTTTTTTACTTGGTCTGACAGTGTTAAATAGACAGTAGCCATGAACCCACAAATACTTGGAAAGAATCAAATCAGAGAATGCTTGGAAGTTAAGTAATTTCAAGTCGAAGTCTCTCTTCACAAGCCATAGTATCTAGCCCAGAATCGGAAGACCGATTTTTCTCCCTCCACACTCCATTCTTGCTGTCAGTCTTCACCCGTGGTTCCTGAGCTAGAATCTCAGTCTGGTTTCCTGATGAAACATTATTGTTTTTCTCCCTTCAGTGAAAATTATTTAAGAAACCCCCTGCGGTCAATGGTTAGGTGGATATCACTGAACAACAAGGTCTCCTCGATCCAATGTGATCTTAGTGGTTCCCTCAGCCATTAGCAGCTCCGCCTGCTACACACACATATCAACAGCTGCCTGTGTTTTCAGCTTCTCCAAACAATGGCAGCTTATACAGATTTCTGAAGAGCTCCAGGAATCCCTCACTACATCAAATAGATTCAGCCTCTCCCATACTTTAACATTGAGGGATAATTCTTGGATTTTATTTAATGAACAAACTTTAACAAGTCTTCGGGCTTTACCAAGAACTCCAGGGGCAACATCAATGATCATACAGTGTTTTGAAGAAAAAAAAGTCACAGCACATTTGATTTATAAAAGGGACACAAGTTTCTATCAACTGCAGTGTCACATTTCTAGCTTTTCTTCTGGACCTGCTGTTGTTTGAGGCAGACAAAACTGGCATTCCCATATCTCCCTCCTGGCAATGATCAAATACAAGTGTCTAAACCATACTTTTTCATTTGTCATACAGTTATAAATTAAGACTGTGAAATACCCCTGACCCAATTATAGCTCACCAACCTAGATTAAAGTTGAATTTATAGTTACTCTGCATATACACACACACACACACAATTCCCTCACTAAATATGATTGCTCCTCTTTGTATCACATAAGTTTGTAATTTTTTTTTTCTTTTTTTTTTTAAGTTTTTTTTTTAACGTTTATTTATTTTTGAGACAGAGAGAGACAGAGCATGAACGGGGGAGGGTCAGAGAGAGAGAAGGAAACACAGAATCCGAAACGGGCTCCAGGCTCTGAGCTGTCAGCACAGAGCCTGATGCGGGGCTCGAACCCACGAACCGCGAGATCGTGACCTGAGCCGAAGTTGGACGCTTAACCGACTGAGCCACCCAGGCGCCCCTCTTTTTTTTTTTTTTTAATGTCTGGTTGTTTTATTTTTATTTTTTTTCAATATATGAAGTTTATTGTCAAATTGGTTTCCATACAACACCCAGCGCTCATCCCAAAAGGTGCCCTCCTCAATACCCATCACCCACCCTCCCCTCCCTCCCACCCCCATCAACCCTCAGTTTGTTCTCAGTTTTTAAGTCTCTTATGCTTTGGCTCTCTTCCACTCTAACCTATTTTTTTTCCTTCCCCTCCCCCATGGGTTTCTGTTAAGTTTCTCAGGATCCACATAAGAGTGAAACTAATATCAATATCAGGATTTGTTCTTCCTGTATTTTTATTCTAGTGCGGTATTCTCATGGTGTGATATTTTGCATTATCTCATGATCTAGGTACACGTTCCCCAAATGTATCAACATTTGCACGCTCCCCAGACTTAGAAGAAACTAAACCATGTTAGGGTGCATAATAGCATGATTTGATGCCACTGAGATCACAGGCAGTCTGCAGAAGCCACTGAGAAATTAATTTTCTCAGGAAGATTTTCATACCGGTTGTATTGACTAATCACAATCCTTTCTCTTCATTTTGGACTCCAATCACTTGACTTTACCAGTGGGAAAAAGAAAAGACCCATTATGTAGAGCAAGGCACTGACCAACCTCTGTAACCATCACCAGTGTATATGACTTTTCAATACCTTTTCATCTGTGGCCGGCCACCTCTATCTTCAATGTGCCAAATTCATGAAAAGAAAGAACCCTAATAAATTTGTAAAATTTAGAGGAAGAAGAACAGAAATGCCAAATGATATGCTAATGAAACCACTGAAGCGATCCACTAATATAAGAATATACTGAATTAAAATTAGTAAGATAGTTGACATTTTTATCCCATCACATGGAAGATTCCATGACGTGGCAGAGTCACTTCCTCCCTTCACACCTTGCTGTGTGTCTTCCAGGAATGCTCTAACTCATCATTCAAGGTCCTGCTCAAATTGTTTCTCTACTTTGCAGCTTTTTTTTGATGACCAATTCTCCCCCAGTCAACCCCCAAATTCATTGTATCCTTTTCTATATTCAGGCCGTACATTACACAAACCCCTATTTAGAGCACTTTTTATGTTATATTATATCCCGCTAACCATACATATCAATAGCTTCCCATGTTCAAGAAGCTTCACACTATTGTAGTGTGTCTGCACATAAGTACAGCTTTTGTTTTTTCCTAGCAGGCCGTGAGGGCAGGACTTTGTATTGTTATCTTGATATCTTCAACGCCAAGCACCAGACTTAGTATAGGGCAGAAGCTCAGTGAAATGTTTGGTTCGATTTTTCTCTCTTGCTAATGCCGCTTGCAAGGAAAATGGCTACCTTATCCGAACAGTATTGTTTATTCAACATCTTTCTAGACTACGATACTATCTAAACTGAGGAGCAAAGGGACAAATATGTAGGAATAATGGAGAAAGAGAAAAAAATAGTTATTATTTAAAATGTTAATAGCTTATTTAAAAGATCCATGTAAACAATATGGGTGCTTTACTCTTTGCCCGACATTTTGCAAACCCTTTAAATTTTTATTCATTCATCTTATAAGCAATAAAAGCAAATACTCACTGATTTATAAAGTGATTGACTGAGATCTGAGTTTCAATTCCAAAAGAAAAACAAATTAAACTGAATAGGTTTGTATGCTTACATTCTGTTTTTAAATCACTTTTAATTATTGATGCTAACCTCAGTGTTCCTGACATATTATACAGTAACGGTTACATGTAAGTGGTGTATATATTCTTCAGAGATGTATAAAATATGGATGAACTAGTAGGTATAGAACGTATACCAAAGGACAATATTGGAATTGCTCTAACATTAAAGCCAAAGGAAAAGACATACATGATATCCACCTAGGATATTTTTGTGAGAGTTGTTCTGTATAGAAACATTTCCACTAGATTCACTCCCAAATGTTCTTTTAGTCACTAAAAAGGGGAGTACAAGATCAAAGTTCTTTTGGAGTACCAAGAATTATCTGTGGCATATATGCCCTGCATTAGATCCTGCAAGGTGACTAGATTAGTTACTAATATAGTTCAAAGTGGTGAACCAAGTAGGAGAGGAAGTGCTTCTGCCAATGGAGCATGAACTGAAGCTTTGAAGTGTATATTCTTTCTGAAATTCTTCAGTCTAAAAGTATAAAGTGGTCCTCAAGATAAAACTCTACTTATGTGTAGACATATGAGAGTAGAATTCAGAACTGACTTTACTTCTCTACAGACTTCAGATATTGTGGTTTTACTGCACTTTATGTTCTGGTGATGCACATATTTCATGGTAATTAATGGTAATAAACACATATATGTGTGTGTATAGAAATGCATATAAATATATATATGTCCATAACAATAGCATATTTTAATATTCCAACCTTTTTTGTCCAAATTGCCAGCCCACAGCACTTGTATGAATTGCCAAACCCTGCTACGTGATCAATCTTTTTGAAATATTTGTAATTATAGAAATGATCTAGCATTAGTAAAAGTTTTAAACAGTATATGGATGTTTACTCTTAATCCTACAATCGCAGCAAGATGATTACTGTCATGCCAGACCTTCAGGTCTATATCCTTATTATGTCAGCCTAGTTAAGATTGTACAGGCCTGCAATCTTACCTATTTTCCCCTACTTAAATATTTCCCCATCTTGCAATACAGTTTGTCACAGTATTTTTTCTGTTACAGTTTTGTTTCACTTTTCCTTTTTACCACAAAAGCATACACTAGTTATAAAATAATCAATAGAGAATGATATAGAAAATAAAGTAAACATTCCACAATATGGGCACAACCAACCAGAAACATAATCCTGTTGAATATCTATATCAATGTGTAGTTCAATAGGAAAACATCCTTATCAATATACAGCAAGCAAGTAATTTAAATAAATAGTTCCCTTGTAAAAAAATTTTTTTTCAACGTTTATTTATTTTTGGGACAGAGAGAGACAGAGCATGAACGGGGGAGGGGCAGAGAGAGAGGGAGACACAGAATCGGAAACAGGCTCCAGCCTCCGAGCCATCAGCCCAGAGCCGGACGCGGGGCTCGAACTCACAGACCGCGAGATCATGACCTGGCTGAAGTCGGACCCTTAACCGACTGCGCCACCCAGGCGCCCCTAAATAGTTCCCTTCTATATGAGCTATTTTGTTATCCACTTTTCCCCTCAACAATAGTTTGCAAAGACATTTTGCATGTCAATATGAATACACACACACACACACACACACACACACACACCCTACATTTAAAGAATTGCATTTTATTTCCTTGTGTAGACGTCTCATAATTTAATGAACTAATGACTATGGATAGCTCTTTAAGCAGCACCCCCATACACCAAACCCTATATTCATATAACTTTTACACAGATATCTTATTTTGTCTGTTGTATTTTCTCCAGATAAATTCTTACTTGGGAATACAATTTAAAGAACACAATTGCCTATTAGGATGCACATATGACACTGACTTTCTCATGTAGGTTTATATTTTTAAATCCAGCCCTTAATGATTTCTAATTTCTTCCTCAGAAGCATGTTGTAGGTCCATTTGTACACGGAATCTGCCAGGGATGCCACCCTCCCCACCGCCAAAGAAAACAGGGGAAGCAAAGCTTTCTGCAGACAGTTGCTGGGACTCAAATTATATCCACTGAGTAAAAGCAGACTTGCTACCCAGCACCACATAACTGGAGGAGAGATCAACGCACACACCAAAAAGATGCATTGAGCAGCTGGGCCTGAGGAAAGAGAACAAAGTTTGTTGAGCCTTAGGAAGAAAACAATATGATGAGAAAGAGAGTAGCTAAGGAAAGCCACTTTCTATGGATTGGTCAGAGAAGACCTTTCTGAGGAGGTCTTTGGGCTGAAGCCACAGTCAGCCACAGGAAGAGCCAAGTTATGTCTATACTAGGACAAGTATAGAGCAAACGAGTGCAAAATTCCGGAGCTGAGAAAAAGCTAGAGCTCAGTGAGTGTGGGTGAGTTGCATAAGATAAAGATAGAGAGGGTTCACAAAGAGAAATTATATTTCATTCTAAAAGCTGTGAATAACCATTGAACGAATTTAAGTAGATTGTGTGAGAGGTGTGTGTGTGTGTGTGTGTGTGTGTGTGACAAAATCAGGTTTACAGCTTTAAAATTTCACTCTGGCTGCTTTATGGAAAAAAATGTTTTGTGGTAAACTAAAATGGAAGCAGAGACCATTTCTAGTTGTCAAAAGATACAATTTAGACTAGGGTGGTAATAGTGGACCTATAAGGACGAGCCTGATTTCTGCAAGATTTTTAAGTGATTATGGATTTTTATCCCTCTGAAGCTTTTGAAATTCACGAACAACAGTATAGTACCATTCAAAAAGCTGAGCAGCTAAGGTTTCTTATAAAAGGTATCGGAAGTTTGGAACGTCAAGGAAAGCCCAGACACTATCGTACATGGTAGAATTCTGGACTAACTCATGAAAAATAACTGGAGGTGCCATGCCAGAAAATTATGGCCTTTATAGGCCATGAAATAAAGTAAGTAAAACGTTTCAGCTCTCAAGAAATATTGTGTGTGCATGCTTGCAATATTATCCACTGCAGTATCCCCTCAATACCGTTTTTTCAGCCAAAATCATTAATATGTTCTCAATGTGTCCTCCAAAATAGGACACTGTTTACTACTGTGCATAGTACTTAGTTCTTAAACATTTTCACTTGCTACCAAGGAAAACTGGAATCCTAATCCCAGTGAATCTGACCATTTAAGGCAATGGGCTAAGAATGTCACTCAAAATTGTGATCTCATTACTGGAGATTTTGCTCCCAAGTTCAAGGAAACTCGGGGCTGTGTAGACTAATTTTAGTTTAACAAGCAGGGCAACAAGACATTATCCTTGAGGTTTTAGATTGGTAGTGGGGAGGAAAGAGATGAAAGTTAATATTATTTAACTCTATCTCACAAGGTATATCAAACTCAGTTACTTAGTGCTAATTATACACTCAAATGGCCAGTTCTTGGTTCCTTTTCCTTCTAATTCTAAGATGAAAGCATCTCACTTGTCTTTACCCTCCTGGTCTGGAACTCACACCGACATACAATTGCTCTTTTGGTTGAAGTTAACAGAGCCCATTCCAGTCACTTCATGATAAGAAATTTAAGGACATTCAATGAAATAACAAGAAGGTCCACCATATTGCCAGGTTTAGGGAGACAAGTGTCCTGAGGCTCCAAATGTAGTTTAGTTGGATGACAGCTCTGGTAATTCCAAAAATGTACAAGTGTTTCTCAGATGTAGACTCTTGATCCTTACGTTAACAGTCTCTGAAAGTCTGACTTATGCATCCCTCCACTATGTGTATATGTTTACCTACCATTAATTGATTATTTGCCTATATTTTGGCTAATATTGCTGAAAAAAAAGAAAATAATTGGTCCTCCTGATTGTCATTTTACATGTCTGGGCAAGGCTTACTACCTATGATTTAGTCAAGGATAAATCATTGCTACCAGCCAGCTCACAGCTTGACTACCTGTGGTTGGGAAATTACTCTAGCCCAGTTGACTACCGTGGTCAAGTCTATAGGATCGAGTACAAAGGGAAGCACCAGGACTGTTCCTCAGCCATGAACGGTGGACAAATGATGGCTATTAAACTGGAGGGTACATAAAAAAAGTCACCTAACGAGCCTAACTTTGATCTAAATTCCTGTGATTAACCACTAGATGCCCTTCAGTAGTTTTGCCTTGGGAACCAAGAGTCTGCTTTCCTGATACAAGTAGTTCTTATAATTCAGATGAGATAACTTACAATAAACTATTTGAAATGGCTGTGTTGGTGGATAAAGATGGTTAAATGGCCACAATTGCATATGATTCAATGTGACTGGAAGGTACCATCCTCTGTAAAGTTCTTGTGCAGCTGCTCAGCTACCACTCTTCGATCTGAATTCTTCTCCATTTGTGTTGAAGTCACTATTACTTCTGCATATTTTCTCCTTCTTTCTAACACTGCAAAATCATACAGACACACAGTCTTCCTGCCCTTTATTTTGCTGAAAACATAGGCCCTCTAAAATTCCTTCAAGAATATTTTTCCTGATTCTAAACATTTATTTGTTGCCCTTCATCATGTATGCATTATTTGTATGTACATCGTTTCTACTTTCCTCCGCAGCCTCTAGTCATTTTCTTGTGCATGCTGTCTGGGTTCCTCATCATATTTTTAAATCTTTCTAAAGGAACAAACTCATTTTCTACCACATTTGCCACAATGCAACACTCCTCACTTCTAATATACCTGCTCAGGATCGCCATTGTTAGGTGTTCTAAGGGCTAGAGAACCAAAAAGCAATTATATTTTCAACATATATAAATATACATATTTACATATATAAATGTATATATTTACATATATATAAATGTATATATATAAACGTATAAATATATATATATATAAAATTTCTGTACTTTACTATTGATTAGAAACCATTGCAAAAGATTTAGAGAGTTAAAAGATTGTGAAACTCAAACTCAATATCTTTGTTTTTCTTGTTGTATATTGCTGATTTTATATACTTTTATAATTGTATTATAATGAGGATTAGTGATATTGGTAGATTTCTTACTCACCATTAGTCTTTCAAATGCTATTTGAAAATTACTAGGGTTTGAAGCTTTCAAAACTTCACCTATGTCTGGGGCGCCTGGGTGGCTCAGTCGGTTAAGTGTCTGGCTTTAGCTCAGGTCATGATCTCACACTCCGTGAGTTAGATCCCCGCATCAGGCTCTGTGCTGACAGCTCAGAGCTTGGAGCCTGCTTTGGATTCTGTGTGTGCCTCTCTCTTCGCCCATCCCCTGCTCACACTCTGTCTCTCTCTGTCTCAAAAATAAATAAAAAAAAATTAAAAAACAAAGCTTCACCTGTGTCAGATGATATTGGAATTCTAAAGAAAAACTATGTATAATTTAAAAATACATCAGCCTGTAATTAAATTGTGTAGCTCTGAGAATTAAAGTGAACACTTCCAGTATCTTTTACCTAAAGAAAATTTTGAAGTGAGTATTTTGAGTCAAAGATGACTCCATCTTGCAGACTTGTGTTTAAGGGAAAATACACAGTTAAGTAATCTGTGTTTATCTGATGGGGAAATATTTTTCTTCAAACATGAGATCATCCCTTTTAAAAGAGGAGCTCAGCTTTTTTGTTAAACTTTTAGACAACTGATGATATTAATGCAAATGTATTTAACAGCTTTCTATTCATTTGGCAAGAAGAGGTTCCCACATGGAAAGAACTCATTAGAAATATGTTTTACCTTCAGTGAACACAATGCCATTTTCCTATAGAGTTCACAATAAATATTGTTGATAATGGTTTATGAAGTCAACAATATGCATAGTTTTAAAAACACTGGAGATCTTTATCTGTTGAACATGAAATGCTGCCCATATCATTTCGAAGAACTGGGGACTGGTTCTGTGATTATTCAATGCTTCATTCCCCTTCTCAACTTCAGTTTCTTTTTAACATTGTTGGCCTTGTTAACATTTTTAACCCTGCGTTTCAGGGACATTGAAAAATACTGAAAGTGTATGGTCACGAGTTGATCAAGGCTAGTGTACAAATGAAGCAATGAAATTTTCATACTATGGTAGAAGGCAGACCAAGGAGAAGGAGTGGATGTAACCAGGAGGCAGATTTCAGTTAGAGAGAAAAAAAGAACCTTACAGTAATTCAAGATAATAAACAACAGACCGACAACTTCTCCCTTTCCTGGAATGTTTTGTGAAAAGATATATACTACAAAAAGTATGCTAAAGTATAAGGATACTACAAAAGAAATCTTGTGTTGGGAAGGAGTTTGGACCCTGAGTGATCCCTAATGTCCGTTCTCCTGAAGAATCTAAAATTCTGTCAAACGCTAGACACAGCTATGTACTTATTCCTAAAACATCTCCTGATAAACTTACGATTTCTTTCAAAATCTTGCCTTTAATCTCCACCCGAAGTTCACAAAATTCACACAGTCTTGGCACTCTGTTTCTCTTATACAGTCAAACGTAAGAAGTACCCAAGTTATTCAGGTCCTTTCTCCATTATAGTTTCTAGTCTTCAACTTTTAACCATTTCTACAGCCACGCTAATTATCTTAACTAAATTCAATGCATTACTTATAAACTCTTAGTAAACATTGTGCTAGACATTGCAGATGTGGGGCAGGGAAAACATAATTCAAGGTATAAATTAGATCTGACCACACCTAACTGACCAATTTTTCTATTAATAACTCTGTTCTTGAGCTTCACATCAATTTGCTTGTTTTCTTATAAACATCAAGTAGATTCCACTTGAAGATTATTTCTGCTATAGTCTTTTTCCAATTCTGCAACTTGTTTACCACAAAGTTATTCTGTCAATATATCTGGATGCATGAATGGGTCATGAAATAAATTCAGTTGGTGGCAACTAGAATCTTTAAAATGATCTCCAGGGACACCTGGGTGACTCAGTCGGTTAGGCAGCTGACTCTTGATTTCAGCACAAAACGTGATCTCACAGTCAGAGAGTTCTAGGTCCACATCAGGCTCTGTACTGACAGCGTGGAGCCTGCCTGGGATTTTCTCTCTCTCCATCTCTCTCTTCCCCTCCCTTGCTCATGCTTTCTCTCACACACACAAAAATAAGCAGTTTTTAAAAATTAAATAATCTCCAACAGAATACAAACATAAATTAAAATAAAATAAGCAAGCAAAGAAAATGTTGGAGTCCAGTGCCCATAGAATGTGTATTTTTGTGAACTTTTGTGTTAGGCGTGTGTGTGTGCATGTGTCTGCATGTGTACTGGCTCATAATACAAAATATACTTAGGTGGTTGCAAAAACATTTCCATATCACAATGAAAAATACATTTCCTACTGTGTGTTCCAAAAAGCTCATAGAGGACAATACACTTCTTGTGGGTTATTGATGACTTCGATATTTTCAGGTTCTTACCACTTAGGAATATGTACATCAATATGGCAAAAACTTCTCTGTCTCTCTCTGTCTCTCAATAATAAATAAATGTTAAAAAAATTTAAAAAAAAAGGGCTGGGGGGGCGCCGGGGTAACTCAGTCAGTTGGGCGCCCGACTTTGGCTCAGGTCATGATCTCACAGTTCGTGGGTTCGAGCCCCGTGTCCGGCTCTGGGCTGACAGCTCGGAGCCTGGTGCCTGCTTCACATTCTGTGTCTTCCTCTCTCTCTTCCACTCCCCCGCTCATGCTCTGTCTCTCCCTGTCTCTCAATAATAAATAAACGTTAAAAAAATATTAAAATAAAATATGGCAAAAACGTGAACCTCGTGAAGCCAAATAATAACTACCTGTAGAGGGTCCTCCAGCTGGGTTAGAAGGAGACTTGCTGCAGTACCTGGGTCTGCGTCCTTGATTCTGCTGGGCTGAGGACAAAAGAAGCAAACCCATTCCCTGCTCAGAGAGTCCACAGGGCGGCTAAGCTGAGTGGAAAAGCCCGGTTCCTGCTGCACCGGGATGTTTCAGAGTTTCCTGCACAGAGTCATGAAGTGCATATACCCTAGGTGGTTTTATCTCTAATTTTTCCAGTCAGTTGTGAACTCAGTCTCTTTCTTCTTTCATTCTTGTCCCCTTGCCTCGTTTGGGATTCTGAGCACTGTGGGTGTGCCAATAAATGCTTTCTGGAGATAAAAATCGTAGGACAGTAAAAAGTTTTATAGTCTGAATAATGGCCTTCCTCAAAAGAAAGTTGATATGTAAAAGACTTCTAGCTATAATGTTCTATGTATCTGTGATTTTTCACATTAGAATAAAAAAGTACCCAGTTGCCACAATCTTTCCAAAATAATAGGAATGATTCTCAAAATATTCTTTTGCTCACAAAATTTAAAAATAAAGGTGGAACCAAAGCAAAATACTATTTTAATTTAATTTTTCTTCCTGGGGAAATCATTAATCTCCAATGTCAGAATATTCTGCACGAGCTACTGGGAAGGGAATCATGGAAACTTCTTATCAACATGTACTTACTACACCCGCCTCCCATCAGGCATGGGATGCTGTTTTCATGGTATTTACATTTCATTTATCCTACCTCCACCCGGTTATACCTCCACCCGGTGTAACCACATTAAACATATCGGATAATACAACTGGGGAAATATATCATTCATATCAGCCTCCAGGTGAAGTAAAGTTTTCTCAGGGAAATTATTGTATCTAGTATAAAGTGTAATATTAACCTTTTGAAATTAAGGAACCAATGAAAACTTTGGCTTTTGAGTCAGAAATACTCAGTACTCAGTATAGACATCTAAGGTACTTAGCCCCTGAGATTTGGTTTCCTCTTCTAGGAGGTGGGAATAAAATGTTTAATAAATGTATATTGAGGGGTGGTGTATATGCATATATATACATATACATATATACACATGTATGTATATAGACACATGTGTATATGTGTACATATATATTAGTACATATCAGAAAACAAAGGTAAAATGCTTTGGAGATGTAAAACACTTCTATGAGATTTTCCATGATGTAGACCAGGAAAGTTTTGAGTTTTCCAGCTGATTAAAAATTTTGCTCATGTACAGTACAAAGGTTAGGGGTCGGTGATAAAGACACCAAGGAAAACAACAGATCTTATAAACACTTTTCCAATCTGCTTAAGAGCATCTCTAAGACCAAAATCTTCATGTCATCAATGCAGGCATTAGGCCAGGCACGTATAACATTAAAATTCACCTAATTCAGTATGTTAGTATTCACACTATGTCCTTATTATTGTTTCCCCTCACTTTTCTTTCATGGTATCATTTAGTGCTGTTATTGGTTTCTCTAGACAAAAACACAGGTTTCCTCTAGGAGGGTAAGTTAGCTTTTCTTTCTTTCTTTTTTTTTTCTTTTCCTTTTTTTTTTAATATGTCATACAAGTCATTCAAGTAAATTTCCAGTGTCTGAGGAACCCCTCAAGAATTGTGGCCTTATCCTTTACTTTGGGAATCAACTATTGTGACCAGAGATCCTGCAGGGACTGTGAGCCAGAAACAAACACTCATACCACTAGATTTGCAATGTGTCCCAGATTCTTTTAGGGCCAGGAATAAACTGATAGCTTGGACCTGTGGAGAGCTAGCCTTGAGCCTTGCTCCGACATTTGGCTCTGCCCATTTTGGTGACAGGGCCAATGCTAAGGCCATGCTTAGACACAACAGCCACCTGGGAATGGACCTTTAAAAACCAACTAGAGAAGGTCATTTCTTCAGATGGAAAGACCTGAAGAAAATTTCAGAGGTGTAATTAGCCATGCCTGACCCCTAAAAACAAGTAGAATTACTTATACAGAAAGCCACCAGTTATAGTCCTAAAATGTATCCCATATGTTTTGAGCAAGTTCCACTTGTTCACTTGATATAATGACAGTAATACAGAATTTAGGGTCAGTCAAAATTGACAATTGTTGAAGCCTAAAACCCATCATCCTACTAATCTGTGCTATGACTACTGGCTTATCTTCTTTTCTTGCACCATGCCATGAAGTCCTTCAGTGGAGACAATATTTCTTACTCCCTGCACCTCTCACGTATTATCAATTCAAAAGAAATTTTGAGAATGTGCTAACACAAAAAATAGCAATAAAAAGTGAAACTTGGTAGATAATTACTACTCTTTAGTGGTTCCCTGATAATTAGTATAACCAACTTTTCATTGTATGCATATCATTTAATTATACTTATTTATTCATATAAAGCATGTGCCAGCTTTATACTAATTTAATGGCTTATCGGTACATATTGTTGAATTTAACAAATGGCCCAGCACCCTGAATCTAGAGATAACTCAAGTATGGCATGATTAAAAACCACGGGACTTAGAGTTGGGAACCCAATATCTATTTTCCGGTTCCATTGTCGACTCATTGGATGACAGTGGAAAGTGATTTCAGTTCTCTGAACCTCAGTTTCCACATTTGTAAAATAGTGAAAATGACACTTTCCTTGTTTATGGCGTAGAGTTGCTGTGACAATCAGATGGTAAAATGGATGAGCAATCATGCTGAATGCACCAAGCAATCAGTGTCTATATTTAGCCCTGGAGTAGAAATCATGATTTGCTATTAAAGTAAGCTATTTCCTCCACAGTAGCAAGAGTCACATCACAGTATTTTCAGGGAGGTTGACTCTGCTGTCATACGTACTGGAAGATCGCTGCATTTACAGTATTGACTAATTGAAATCACACACAGACACATTAATGAAATGCTTCCATTTTCTCCCACCCCCCAGGAGGAATAAAATGTTACAAACTGTCATCATCCTCCTGCTTATATCACCCTGATCTCCACGGTGAACATATTGTATGAACTGAAATAGTGCTTTTTTGCAGAACTTTCAGAGAATATAAATAGACATAATCCCTTAATGAACTGTTGGAGTGAGGCCATGATCAACAATGGCTATGAAAAGCTGATCAGAGACTTAATAATACACGGATGAGACTGATAATATCTATATCCGATGGCCAATAGAAATATTCCCCCAAAAGAGATGATAATATGTGCTTCCTGGTGTATTACAATAGCAAATACACTGCACCACTTTTATAGCTTCAAACTTGTATCTCATCAAGCTGAGACAAAGAATCATGCTAAATAATAATACAAGGGTACACTATACAGTATATGGGAATTTCTAGTTTCTTCCATAAACAAATTACAGTAAAAGAGAGCCAGAAGAAACTATTGATTTGAAGTGCCTTGGAAACATGAACAAAATGCAATGTTTGTAACTTGTTTGGATTCTGACTTGAACAAACCAACTGAAAAAAAAAATGTGTATGTGACAATAAAGGGGATTTATACGTTGACTGGATAATTAGTAATACTAAGAATTATTTTTGTTCTTCTGCATGTAGCGATGCTATTATCTTGTGTAAATGAGTTCTGATATTTTACGGATAGAGACCGACGTGTTTATGGATGAGCAATGTGATGTTTGGGGTCTGCTTCACATGTGGGAAAACTGCATTATTGTTTTTTCTGATGGAGGATCTATCCCACTGCTAAATATGAGCACTCCCGGATGCTACAGCTCAGGTTTCAAGGGATTGCATGTGCCCATAGCCAATTATTGCTTATTTGATTATGTTAATTTGAATGTAATTAGTATGTATTAATATTTTGCATTAATAATGAGTTATTACATTAACTTTAATTTTTGCATTAAAAAATTTCTTTTTACAATTATTTATTTTTGAGAGACAGAGAGAGACAGAGCGTGAGCAGGGGAGGGGCAGAGAGGTAGACACAGAATCCAAAGCAGGTAGACACAGAATCCAAAGCAGGCTCCAGGCTCTGAGCTGTCAGCACAGAGCCCAACACGAGGCTCCAACTCACAAATCATGAAATCATGACCTGAGCCGAAGTTGGATGCTTGACCAAATGAGCCACCCAGGCACCCCATAATTTTTGCATTTAAAAAAACTCAATTTGTTTCCAAGTGGACAAAAATTTCAGAAATGAAAATATCGGGTTTAAATTGCAGAGGTGATGGAGATCTCAAATGTCAGACATGGCTGACTGTCAAATACCGTTCCTTTCTGCTGCAATTAACCACGCCTTAGCATGTAGCTTTGAGTCTGTTGTTATCACTGCCGGAAGTTTTTTGGGATTGGAAGAATTATTTAAAAAGTTAAAGTATAAATTCTCCATTTTGGAACACTGCAGTAGGAAAAAAAAAAGATATTCCCACAAACCATCTGTTCTTCATGTTGACTAGGTATTAAGAGTCAGTGACTAACAACTAGCAGTGAGTTATGCTCTTAAATCTTCTAGGATATAGTACTCTCCATACTCTGTGAAATCATAAAAATAAAATGTTTTTCTTAACCACTTTAAACACGCACACACACACACACACACACCCCAAGCTAATGAATGGTTATTTTAAAATCAAAACATAAACACCAAATGCTAGAACTAGTCAATCACTCAGGTGTAGCTTGCAATCCATCTGTACCATATGTTAGAAGCACTCAGTATACGTTAAAAGTCTGTTTCAATCCTTAGGAAACTATAATTACTTTCTTCCTGGAACTTTCCATCCATCACAATATCATAATCACAGAAAGGAATTTGTCCCCACCCCCTCCATGGAACAGGTGTTTACAGTGACATAAGAAGTCATGCTACGGGGGTGCCTGGGTGGCTCAGTCGTTTGAGTGTCTGACTTCGGCTCAGGTCATGTTCTCAAGGTTTGTTGGTTCCAGCCTCGCGTTCCGACTCTGTGCTGACAGCTCAGAGCCTGGAGCCTGCTTTGGATGCTGTGTCACCCAGTCTCTCTGCACCACCCCACCCACTCTCTGTCTTTCAAAAATAAATAAACGTTAAAAAAGTTTTTAAAAAGAAGTCATTCTACAAAATTTCAAACTTTGTCTTTGAGAATATTCCTATTTTTCACATATCAGAAAGTAAGGTATTCCTTTGGATTCTCACCCCCACCGGGATCCATGATTTTAAAGACACATGTGACTTAAATATGAGTTATATGTAGAAAGACCATGAATCATGTCCTAGGTTACCAAATTCTTCTCAAAGGTAAATAGTGACCGAAATGTACAACACAACCCCAAAATACTGCTCTACTGAAATGCTTAGTCAATAAACTCACTTCTTACTTTCTTGTACTTGTGACAAATCAAAGTCTTCCCTTTTTACTAAAACAAATTTTACATTATAAAAAATCAGTTTAAAATCTAAATATTAATTGGAATTTTTAAAAACAAAGCAAAGAAAAACCCAAAGTATCTATTTTCATTAGTTTACAACAAAATTAATTGGAATATATGCTTAATAAGAAAGTGTTTAGGGGATGCTTGGGTGGCGCAGTCTGTTAAGCATCGGACTCTTGATCTCGGCTCAGGTCGTGATACTGAAGTTTATGAGTTTGAGCCCTGCGTTGGGCTCTGTCTTTCCTTCTCTCTGCCCCTCCCTGACTTGTGTGCACATACTATCTCTGTATCTCTCAAATAAATAACCCCCCCAAAAAAAATTAAAAAAAAAAAGTGTTTACTATCCAATAGGTTTCTAAACCACAATGTAGAAGGATTCAATTTAAAGTATGACATTTGCAACCGTTATTGTTCTATTTATGTAATTATCCAAAAATTCCAAATGTAGTACATTAATTCTCAATGGGGGGGGGTAGAATTCAGTACATTACTAAATATAATGACTATCTTCACTAAAGACACATATCATGGGAGAGGAGTAAATCCAGTGCTAGAATTTTAAAATAGACAAGCAAGGCTTCCTTTTTACCATGGTATCTGAGTGTGGACACAAGCATGACATTCAGAGATTGAGGTGGGCTTTTCTTAGAGCACAGTATTTAAAACACGAAGCTTGATCTGAGACAGCTAAGCTGACACATAGCTCACAGATGGTAAACCCTTCAGTTCCTAAATGTTCAGCTTATTGCCATGGAAGAAAAGCATGTGCTTCTATGAACTGTAACTGACATTAATTGTATATGTCTGTATTTCATCTTCTGGGTTTTCTGGGGGGAAAAACCTGTCAGAATATAAGAATTCATGAAGGAGAAATATTTACTATATTATTTCGTGGTAGCCTATTATACTTTCAGAATGTTACAGAGCAGACAAAAACTAACCATTGCTCAGAAACTGCGTGGTAATAAAGAGGGAACAAACCTTCCAGAAAGTGTTAATATTTCAGAAGTTATTATATGCAAATTGAAAGAAGGAAAGCAATCTGTAACTTTCTCAAACCTTATTGTGGTATTAACTATACAAAGGTAGTCTGCATTGGAAGACTTATGTGTGAAAAAACTAAGGAAATAAAAAATAACCTACATTCGAATCAGAGGAAAATAAATTCATTTTTCACATCTTCCCAGAAAAGAATACTAAACTTGGGCAACCTTACGTGCTGTTTCATCCAGTAAGGGCTATATTGGAAAAGTAAACAAGGACGTTCTCTTTAAAGACCCAGAAAACACTTCCTTTAAACGGAGTGAGGGTGCCGCACACTCACTAAACTCAGAGACTCCTAAGGCTGGAAGTGGCCCTCAAATCTGTGCAGTCCCGGCCCTAGCCACTCTCCACGACTATTTTCATAGGTGAGGAAACACACCCAGAGAATCTCTGTGATGAACCCAGTGTCCAAGCCAGTATAAAGGCGGTGTTAAAACTAAACTGTGCAAATACGTGCCTCCAAATTTCACTCCTCGAATGAGTACAACGGAATGTTGTTGACACCTTGATACTAAACACTTAAAGCGACTTTCAAACTTCGCTAAAAACTCAGTACATTATTTCCAGATGTTCCAGAAGCTTCCACACCACTGCCCTTCTCCCAGCTTTGGAACAGCACAAGAACCCTTCGATGTTCGAGAATGTAGACACTGCCCAACACTAGAAACAAGATCAGCAGATAGTGAGTTACAACTGAAGAAATGTCTCTTTTCCCTTGCCATGAGAGTTCTGCTGTTTCTACGCTTACACAAACAGGAACATGGGCATAAACTTTGGACAAATATTTTAGAAAAGATTTGAACTTGTGCTTACTGAACAGCTGAAGTAATCACAATAAAGCCTTGCTGATTTTTTTTTTTTAAATTGTTGTGAGGCATCCCCCCCCCAGCAGTGATAGCATAACCATTTTTTTATGTTAATAAACCACATTGCTTCTAATCAAAATTTAAAATAAAAAGGTAGAATTAACATTGAAGTAGCAAAGCTTTGTAGACCTGGGATATAAACAAATTTATTTTTCCTTAAGGCAGTGACTTCATTGAATTAGGTGTCCAAGAGATTTATTGAGGAAAATGCACATGGATGACAAAGGGAAACCCAAGCAGAATGGGTGTGGAGAGCCCTCAGGGTATCGCACAGTTCTGACCTCTGGAGAAGAATGGAGGGAAGTAAGGAGGATGGAATAGGAGAAAGACAGTTCTGAGAGAGTTTCAACCAGGCTGAGGAAGGGTCCCAGAGAAAGGACAGCCAGCATAGGTGTGCCAGGCGCCCCGCCACAGGAATGGCCTGGCTCTCGTACTTAGTTCTCCGCGATGCTCAGTCAGTGGCCAGGAGCAGCCCAGGCAGGTGCGACCTTGGCCTGGACAGAGAGGCAGATCCGAAGGTGTGGACTCTGGAGGATGTCTACTGACCACGACAGCTTCTCTCAACACAAGATATGAGCAGCTCGCCTCCTTAGCCACCACACTGGCTTTTCGGATTTTTTGAGTCACCAGTAAAGTTCCAGGTGCTTTAGCTTTCAAAGTGACAGGGATTTAGGAAGCAAAAGCAGGAACCTTTGGTGATCCCTTCCATCACATTTAATTTGACTTGGGACTTTTATTTGGCAATATATTTAAACAAAAGAGATCAGATTTTAAACTGAATAATTCAATCTCCAGCTTCTCACTTTATGTTTTTAAATAAAATTTTGTTCATTCTATGCAAAGTAAGCATTTCATGACAGCTTGTGGATTAAATTAAAATAAATTTTAATTCTTATTTGAAGACATCACAAGCAGAATGCCTTTTGTTCTTCTAGATTGATTGAAGGCAAATTGCTGTATGTACTACAGCAATTTTAAGTGTATTTAAAGTTTTTTTAAAATTGGAATTATGTGAAATAGTCTAACAGTTTAAGTTTAAACGAGGCAATTAGCTGGTTACAACTGAAACTACCAGGCCCTATTTAAAATAATGAGGTCTGACAGTTATGGAATCTGAATTATTCATTGATAACTAGCTTTTCCTCATCTGCAAACCATGGCTAACATTAATAACAGAGGTGTAAGTGTGATAACCAAAGAGTCTGACATTAAGAACACACACGCAAAAGTGCTAAATTCTTATTTAATTAAAAAAGATCATGATAGCAATATTTTTCCTGAAAGAAAATCATTAGGTAAAATGTGTTTTCTCATATGGTTCCTCTCTCCCTTTTCCTGAGGTGGATTTTGCTTAAGGAAATAATTGTTTTTGGTTGCATACAACAAAATAATTTCCTAATCATGTATTGTCAGTAAAATATAAAGAATCATAAACATTTCTAATTGTTAACTCTTTAAGATAATTATTTTAGAATTCTAGTTCCCTTACTTGTAATCCCTAGAAACAAGTAAATTACACACTTCAACTTTTTAATTGAAAGAGAAAAGCAGACCATAATAAATGACATGCAAAAAGGCAAATAACTCAATTGATGATCATTTAATTGAAGTGAATACTGTGATTACCATGAACCAATTTACTTATTGGCAGCACAGTTCAAAACTAATGGAATAAATCAAGTTGTTGCTCCCCATAATTTTGCAGCAAAGAAAGAAAACTCGCAAGAGGTCACTAAGCATAAATCCATATTGTCCTTTACAGTCAGAAATGGTGTGACCAAAGGAGAGACTACCCTTGTATGTGAGGAAGCATGGGCAAAACCAAAAGGCATGACTGCAAACTCTTCCTTCCCACACTGAAAACAGGTTTTTTTTTTTATGTTTATTCAATTTTGAGAGAGAGAGATAGACAGCAGGGGAGGAGAAGAGAGAGAGAGGGAGAGAGAGAGTCTCAAGCAGGCTCCACACTGTCAGTGCAGAGCCCGATGTGGGGCTCGATATCATGAACCATGAGATCATGACCTGAGCTGAAACCAAGGGAGATGCTTGACTGACTGAGCCACCCAGGTGCTCCAGAAATAGGTTTTTTAAAAAAAGAGAGGGGCACCTCGGTGGCTCAGTCCATTAAGAGTCCGATTTCAGCTCAGGTCATGATCTCACGGTTTGTGAGTCTGAGCCCCACATCGGGATCTGTGCTGACCGCTCAGAGCCTGGAGCCTGCTTCGGATTCTGTCTCCCTCTCTCTCTCTCTCTCTCTCTGCCCCTCCCCTGCTTGCACCCTCTCTCTCTCTCTCCCTCAAAAATAAATAAACATTAAAAAATAAACAATTAAAATAAAATAAATTAAAAAAGAGAAAAGAAAATAATCAACGACAGCAAAAACCTGTCCCTTGGTTTGTTACTCTGGTTGCTGTAAGTACATTGGATCAAAATAAGTGACTCTATCTAATTTCCTCAGGCTGATACTGAGATTGTCCCCAGCCCACACTAATCAGGTTGACCATATGTCCCACTAGACAGGATAATATTGGTTTATGCCTTTTGGTTCAGCGTAATTATTTAAAAATATACAGTGAAGTTGTTTACCAATTATTCTGATTTGGCCATTTTAAAAATATAATAATAGAAGAAGGAGAAGGAGAAGGGGGAGGGGGAGGGGGAGGGGAAGGGGAAGGGGAAGGAGAAGGAGAAGGAGAAGGAGAAGGAGAAGGAGAAGAGTAATAATGGTAATAATGTTCCCACGTAATGAGGAGTTACTATGATGCAGGCTCTGAGCTTTAGGTCTCTATTATTATTACTATTATTACTTCCACTCAGTAGTTGGGCCAACTAAACTTCTTAGAGGTGAAATAAGTTGCCCAAAGTCATACATTTAAGCTGAGTGCCACAATTCAGACCTCGGTCAGCCTGAATAAAAATCCATGGTTTTAACTCTTACACTAGATGTCTCCTGTTCTTTAACTCATGAAATTTCATGCCGTATCACAGAAAACTATAAACTGATGGTCACAAATTCACTTCGAATATGCCCCGGCGTCAGAAAGCCAGTGAGTTTTAGAAAGCATAAATGGCAAATAATTTTAAGTTGAGACATTTACACAAATAAAAATATACACCAAAATAGATGAAGCAAAATAGCACAGCCAGCTCACGGGGCCAGAGAATCCCATATGTTTCAAGTTTTCTCCCTGGTATTCATCAGCAGCACAACCTAGAAAAAAAGTGACTCTTGTTAAGCCTGGAGTGTCCCAAGAGTCCAAGTAAAGAATGTCCCAAAATGGGCTTTTAGATATGTCTCTGTTACTGGATTTATGGCTCAGTGCCTATGCATTTGTAACACAGTGGTCTTTTTAGTAAGACTTACAAAAGGAGGATTTGAAAGATGGCTTTTTTTATTAGTGCAGATATATACACCGTAACCTGATTTTTTTCCTTCAGTACAGATGTCAGTTACAGTATACCTATCATGCTCTGCAGATTGTGTCATTGGTCAAGAAAGGAGAGAAACCCCAATATAATGATTAATAATCAATGCGCCTGGCCTTTAAGTCCACCCAGAGGAGAAATGAAACACTGATATAGAATCTCTCCCTGAAGGAAGAAAAACACTGAGGGTGGAAAAAGAGGGCAGGATGAGCTACCCTTAGAGGAATATAAATAGTGGAGCTGTCTAGTGTTGGGTTCTGCTTGGTTTGTTCTAAAATGTTGTAAGTGAATGATACATGAAGTTTACATCATACTTTCTTTTTGTAATAAAACCATTAATATAAAATAAAGTAAGTAAAATATAAGAATAATCATTTTAGGGAGTTTTTTTTTTTTTGACAGATGCCCTGGCGGCCCCCCCCCCCCAACTTCTTTTCTCAACTGAACAACACAGCTTGAAACAGATGAAGGAAGGCTTGGCCATTGTGTCTATTTCTAATGATATGTGAGCTGGGAGCTACTGCAATTCTTTCCCAGACTCGAGTAGGGTGAAATTGTCTCTAAAAAAGTCATCTGTACGTTCGGTGTCACCTTTCCCCTTAATTTGTTACTCTTCTTTTCTCTCCTCTTTCCCTCTCTGTTTGCTTCGGTGGACTGACTACATTTGTCCTTTAAGAGAAAGTCTGGTGGAGGTATTTGAAACTCCAATGCACAATCCCACTGATTATTTTATGCTAATGAATGAACTATCTAGCAATATAATATTTCACTTTTTGTGCCCTCCTGGTGGTAGCATAAGATAAATTCTGGAGTATCTTTAATTAACTAAGGGAAGCAGGAAGAAATCTCTGTGGATTAATAATATTTATGGCCCTAAAGTGAACAAAATAACAGATGAGGGTGGGAGGGGGCAAGTAAATGGTAGACAAATCTCAGAGAGTTAATTAAAAGAAAATTCAGGCTTATTTTGGCCTTTTTATCTGCAAATGGTCCTGATGCCAAGGAACAATGAATGGGAAATTTAAAATATTTTCATTCTCCAAGCCTTTTTAGTCTAAATATCCCACCCATTCCCATTCCTCTTTCCCTCTACCTTCCACCACCACCCCATAGATTTGCACACATAACCACTCAAAGTTGGCCCCGACACCTTCTCACAAAACTCCAGATTCTGTCAAAATCCTGACGACAGTTCTGATGACAATTCCTTAGACAGGGGAATATTTGCTTGATTTGTAGGTTGAATTTTTTTTTTCAACATTTATTTATTTTTGGGACAGAGAGAGACAGAGCATGAACGGGGGAGGGGCAGAGAGAGAGGGAGACACAGAATCGGAAACAGGCTCCAGGCTCTGAGCCATCAGCCCAGAGCCTGACGCGGGGCTCGAACTCAGGGACCGCGAGATCGTGACCTGGCTGAAGTCGGACGCTCAACCGACTGCGCCACCCAGGCGCCCCTTGATTTGTAGGTTGAAATGAATTAGGTGAAATAAAAGAAGCTGTGTGCATAGTTACAGCCTGACTGCTTTGCTCCCGAGCATTGAAGGAGGCTATCACTGAAGAATCTTATAGAAAGAATCAAAGCAATTCAAAGAATTTGGCCCTGGTTATCTCCCCAAAAGCCATAGTAAAAATCAACTTATCATCAACAAACTGGTTATCAGAAATAACTGCTACAAAGATTGGACAGAATGCATGGCTGGCGAGGACCAAAAAATCTGAGGATAGATAAAAGAAGAAACAGAAGGCAGGTCAAAGACCCACTGGACCGACCTTGATATTTGGTCTGTGGTATACTTCCTGATCTTGAGAACAAGTGGACAGCCTCTCTCTGATTTTCACTAAATAGGAAGGAAGACTATGGCAGACGCAAATGAGGTCAATACAAGTGTTGGGAATGAGACTTGTATCTCATAGTGAGATTGAAATTAATTTCTATTTCATCCTCAGTACTTTTGTGTTTTAAAAAATGTTTCTGGCAAGATATATTACTTTTATAGTGACTACAGCTGCTAACAGTATACACATAGTGAAAAGAATATATCAATATATATATCAATACATATGTATATGTATATATATACACATATATATATATATACATATATATTGAGGAGTATATATATAGTTGACAAACTGGTTCAAGAAATATTCAACACTAGTGCCTAAAGAGAGACATGAGATCCCTTACTTGGAAATTAAAATAAGACCTTCCCAGAAGAATTTTGAATTCTTTATAGACTGCTATAGTAATCCCTACAGACTGACTAAAATTCCACAGTAATTGATACTCCTTTGGTAAATAACTAAAAGCACCTAGATCCTTTTTTTAGCCTCAAGGGTAAGAGGGAGGTCATCCTGACAATATCTTTACGTAACCATGATTCCCCCTGGATCAAACCTCACGTTTTCCACGTTGATCCCAGCTCCTACCCCACAGTGTGGAGCCTCAGTGAGCCTCCTACAGTGTAAAACCGCAGTTCCTTGATGCCAAGATACCCTAAAGACAAGACTAAGTTTCAGCCTTGAATAGAGTTGGTTCCCAATTCTGTAATAGGCCTATTTTTCTTTCCCTTCCTAATGCCCTATGACCTCGTGCAATGTAGCTGGAAAAACCGGAACAGCCAATAAAGTTGTACAAGTTGTGCATAGATGTCCTCAGCCAAGTGAAATATGTGGAGCTGAAGGTTCAGACGTCCCTCACCAACATTTGTGCCCTCGCCAACATCATGGCAGGGGGGGAGGTGTCTTTTAGTAACTCACCCGCCCAGAATAAGTGGGTTTTTTAAATAATTTATTCTCAGATAGGAAAACGTTTATAAGTTCACAGAAAGATGCCATATGTGCCAGCAGTGACCATGACAGAAAACCATTTTGGCATCCTCTTAGCTGTTCACTTTCAAGCAGCCCCACATCTGTGATACCATCCCCCTGTCCTACATCTCATGCCCTTGGGGGCTCTATTTGGAGATGAGGTCTAAAAAATCACTCAAACTAAGGTATTGATGTCTTGTCCTGGGAAGCATTTAACTGAGGGCTTTGACTGATCCACACCACCCAGAGCCGCAGGAAATTTACTTACTGGAAGGCTGGCAAGGAAGCCTGGCTACTTTGCCCTCTAGCCTTGCAACTCTCCCTACTTAGAGGCAGAGCTGGTCCCCCACGTGTCCTTTGTAATCCAACAATACGCAGGCTCCTATCTGTACTTTTGATCCACGGTCTATCCCCTCAAAAGTGTTTGGGTCGAGCAAGACCATCAGCTGAAGATATAAAAAATAAATGGGCCAATGTCCACCTGCACCGAAAGAGACCTTTCAAAGATTTCAGTTCAAATCCTGAACGCTTATAACCTGGGTGACTTTGGCCAAGTCACCTCACTTACTCAAACAATATAGGATTACTCTGAGGAATAAATTAGACATGTATGGCAGGGCGATAAGTGGCAAAACGGCAAAATGGCAGGAAGATAGCATACACAAAATAATATGCGTGGAATTAGAAGCAGAACAATCCATGGCCTCTATAGACCTGGCACCACATATGCTACTGTTACTAATATAAATAACCAAGAGATGGATTTATCAGATAGGATAATTTCAGGAGAAAGAAATGCAATTAATACAAGAGGAGCTATTTTAAAAATCTGTTCCTAAGTTTATTTACAGTACCATTGCGTTAACATGAAAATCAAAGACTGCGGGCATAGGTATGTTAGCAGCATCACCAACCATAACAGAGTTACCGTGGGAAAATATGTCTTTAACATTGGGATTCCTTCTTGGCATCTTCCCTCATGGGACTTGTTCTTTCATTGAATTACTCATTTTAATTGAGAATTATAAACCTCACAGGGGGGTATCATCATGCTGAGATGAAAATGACAGAAGTTTTTATAGACTTCTTTTTATGCGTGTTAGGTTGATGATAGCATGCTCCAGTTTAATTTAATAGATAAAAACACTTCTGTTTCTTAAATACAGAAAATAGATGAAATACTGCTTGCTTTTCACAGCCATGGTCTAAATACTTGTATTTCTAATTTTTATGATCTACTAAACTATTCGCAGAAACTTTCGTCAACAAAGCATGCCATTTCTTAACATTACTGTCAGTCTAATTTTTAAATTGTTTCTATTAACTTCAGGAAAACACACTCCCACTCACATTTCCTATGGATGTGCTTACATCCTAAAATTTTCCATGATCCCATTGCCAAATTCCACTGTGAAAAGCTCACCCTGTAAACAAAACAGAAAAGTCGATGAAAATGTGTAAGGGAAAGGTTGATGGTATCACAAAACAGGTTTGCATCAAAATATGGAAACTCAGACTGGGCGTTAACACCTACATATACAGAACATGTACATTTTTAGTTTTGAGCTCATCTAGCACACGGCTTGAAGTTGCCTAAAAATGAGATAGCAAAAGAAGCATTTTTTTTTTATTAGTAGGTACTAAGACCCTAGGATTTCAGATATTTTGAAGAACCACAGCATTAGCAGGAGCTGTGGAAATGATGTGAGTCATCCTTTTTCTTCTTAAAGATACGGAATCTGAGGCTTAAGCATCCGGGTATTTTGCCCAGATCAAAGGAAAGGACGTGCTGATGGAAAGTTGGAGTTACAGGGCAAGGGACAGAAGCCTATGAGACGGTAAGAAGGAGCAGACAAGCTCGCACAAAACCCTTCTTCACGCTCCAGTCTCATGAGCCCCTCTCAGACTCCTTTCATTCATGTTTCTACTCTTTGTGTTTGTACCTTTTTTAAAAGCCTTCTAATGACTTTGGAAGAAGTCCCACTCACATTAACTTCCCATTTGTCAAATGGCTCATCTCCTTTAAAATCATTTCCAAAATGCTATCTTTTATTGGAAACCTAATCCAATAATA
Organism: Herpailurus yagouaroundi; assembly: GCF_014898765.1. Lineage (NCBI taxonomy): Eukaryota > Metazoa > Chordata > Mammalia > Carnivora > Felidae > Herpailurus > Herpailurus yagouaroundi. The sequence goes on from NW_024412395.1 coordinate 45,001,069, forward strand.
AAAATAACTGACAGTTATTGAACAGTCGACCTGTGCTCCCAAGAGAAGACCAGAGATTGATGGCCACCTATCACTGTCACAACTACTCCTTCCTCACAAGGCTAGGATGCACCGTGACTGTATTCCCCTTGTGGCATTCATTGTGCTGAGCTTGGAGTTAGGAATTAGTCTGAGTTCAAGTCCTGGCTCCGAATCTTAAAAGCCATGCCTCACTGGGCCACTTAACTCTTCGCTTTAACTTGATTCATTTCATTTCAAATTCATTTCAATTTGTGATGCAGTCTCGGTGACCGTGACAAACACCCAACATTACTCCCTCTTCCTGGGCATCCAGCTCAATTAGACTTGCCAACCCTTTGCATCAGGGCAGAGTGTGTGACTACATCATCTGACCAATGAAATGTGAGCTGAAGGACTTGTCACTTGTGGGTGGGAGCAGTTAAGAGTGGGCCTGCCTTCCCCATGCTTTCTCTCTTCCTGGTTTGCTGGCTGGATGTTGAATTCCACACTTGGGGGATGGTGGAATCTCCATCAGCCTGTCTGTAAGTAACTCTGTGAAGCTGAGACATCTTCTACCCTCTCCAACCTGCACCGTACTAGAAGATGAGAAAGGGGAAGAAAGCCTTTGACATGTGAAGCCACCTAAACTTCGCAGCTGTTTTTTGAAGCAATGAGCCTGCCCTGGTTAGTAAAGTCCTTGGGAACAGACGTGACGTGTAGAGGAACAGGAACAGCCATTGAGAAATGTGGTTGGGGTTTGCAGTTTCCCTGTCGCAGAGCTACTCTCAGAAACTCCTTTTTCCTCCCTGCATCATAAGCATAGGGCGTTTTAAACCCCTTCAGATATTTTTCCTATTCAGTGTCCACAAAATCTTGTTGGGACAAAGGTTTTTAAAAATGGCCCCAAAACCATTGAATTATAGAATGAACTCTGGTCATTTTCGTCATTATCACAGCTTATTTTAGCCCCTGGATAAATGTTAAGGAAACAGTGCATAAAGCTAAAAAGGCACAGTTCTTCTGTCTGCTTTAATTGAACCTTAAAAAAGACATCATGTTCATCTTCAAAGAGAAATTTGATCATGGTACTTTCTTATGTTAAAACCCATAGCGGTTCTCAGTTGACAACCTGCTGTCCTAACACATAAGGCTCCTTATGTTCTGGCCCCACCAACTTCACCTTTAAAATCATATGGCATTGTGGTTAAGAACTCAAAATCTGGTATCTGATTTCCCAGGTTTGAATGCGGGCTCTGCCATTAACTGTTTGCACGATCTTGAGCAAATTGTCTGGCTTCTCCAGCCTCAGTTTCCTCATCCACAAAGATAGAAATGTCTCATGAAGTTTTTAAGAGTTGTAAATGCATGGAATAGCATCTCATGTTTTAGAGCAGCATCAGACATGGTATGATCAGCAATATTAATTATTGTTGTGATTGCACAATGTTGTCTGATGAAATTTTATACCATAATTTATGCTTAAGGGACTATGCTGGGCGTGCAGAAGAAACCATAAAATATACACCATAGTTTTTGTCCACTAGAACCTGTCAGGCCAGGTAGGAAATTTGTAGACTTGAAAAACATTAGCTTTAGTAGGTACACAATATATGCTTACCTTAATTGAAATTTTAAAAGGAAGGCTTATACTATGCTTTAAATATATTCCTTGAAAACAAGCCTAATATCAAAACCCCTTTTCATAAAATTTTTATTACGTATTTTAAACTACATATTCAGCATTTTACCAGAAGGGGAAGAAAAAAAATTTTATCTTCAGAGATTTAAAAATGTTTGGTATCAGAAACCACATTGAGATAATAAAAGTAAATATCAATTAGCCATATCTTAAATGTGAAGCTTGCTAAAGCTTCTTAGTGTTGCTAAGTGCACTTATTACATATGCAAACAAAAAATATACTGTGTATTTTTTTCTCCACAAAGATTATCTTCAGCAGTAAGTTTTTAGAGTTCTGTTCACTCTGAGATTAAATATGCAAAAGAAGAGCTTTCCCATATTTTATTCCCTTAGAATATTTTAATAAAAGATTAACTTCTGCTATCAACACTGTTATGTTTTTTACTTGCAACATCTTTTTCCTGATTTTTACCCTCATCTACCTGGTTCTATCACCTTGAATCAGAGCCTTCTCTTGCTGTTTTTTCAACCTTTCAAATGCTTGTAGACAATGATGGAGGTAGGGAGAATGCCAGCAAACACAGTTCTAAGACCTCTTTGCCCCACCAGCTCACAACTCATTTAACAGTATACAAATGATTTAACAGTAATACCAGCCGCCGTCCCACAGGAAATCATTTTGATTCCCACCACTGCTTGCAGATGGAGGTCATGTTTCCCTCTCTCCTTAGTCACTGCTCAGCCAAACTCTTCGTATTTACATAATTCTCCCAGTAGTGTTAGGTAAACTTTCTGAAATCGGAGCAGTTGGTGGAGTTGCACCTCCAGAAAGCGATGTGGAACCGGAGGAATGAAGAGATCCTGGGCTAGGCTGGGGGTGAGTTTGTGTTTGCCCCGCCCTAGCATATTGTCCATTTTCTCCTTCAGATCCATTCTCCACTTTATCCGTTCTGCTCTGTGCCCTTGGAGACTGACTTGTATGGCCTTATTCTCTGACTTTCTGTTCAGTTTGATCAAATTGAAGCACTGAGGAGATCAGAGGGCAGGAAAAAATTGGAGTTGGACTATTTATAATTACTGGCTCCCTCCCTGCTGTGCCTCAGATTGGCAACGACTATATTCCTGTATTTATAACCACAGTTTATGTCCGAGGGCCATCCCTTACATCTGCAAATATTCCCTCCGGATTCCAGGAGCAGTTTTCTCTCCTTCCCTTTTCGGCTTTAGGTTGTCAACATCTCTCCTACCGTTGCGAGTCCCTGTGTGACTCATCATTGCTTGTTAGTTTCCCTTAATCCCACCCGCTTTGTCATTAGTACATTTTTTTAATGTTTATTTTTGAGAGAGAGAGGGAGGGAGGGAGAACGCAAGCAGGGGAGGGGCAGAGAGAGAGGGAGACAGAGAGTCTGAAGCAGGCTCCAGGCTCTGAGCTGTCAGCACAGAACCCAATGCAGGGCTCGAAGTCACCAAGGCGAGATCATGACCTGAACCGAGGTCTGACACTTAGCCGACTAATCCTCCCAGGTGCCCCTGTCAATAGTACTTTTGATGAAGTCTCTTCAATTGCCCCCTTTTAAGAGTGTTCTCCTTTTCCCACTGGGACCCTGGCTGAAAGTGACCTAAACCTGAGTCACATAGATAATATCAGATAGTTTCAACTGGGTCAAAACTGGTGGGCACTCTAGATGGTATCTACAAACCCAAAGAAGGAGTGTTTTCTGTCTGAAAGCTCAGGCAAGTTTGCATTATGGCAAATCCAGAAGTAAGTGCAGATTTAAGACAAGATTGCTCAGAAAAGGGTGATTAGAAGACTATTAACTTCAAAGCCCCTCAGGGAACTTACCATTTCTTTCATGTGTTGAACTCCTCAGTCCTCCCAAAAGGCAGCGAACACCTGCATTTGAGAGAACCAGCACACGGCACAATGGAAATGAGACTGGCCTGGGAGTTAGAGGCCATCGTTCCAGCGCCAGCTCTCTTACAGATATTTGGGAGGACCTGGGGCAAGTCACTAATTTCCCTGACTTCAGCTTCTTTTCAGTCTTCAGGAGGACAAAGCTGTATGTCAGGGCCTCCCAAATCCTGCCACATTTTCAACATAAGCACAGTTCGTGACATGAAACCCATTTGTGAAATACTGGCTCAATCATATGTGCCACATTCTGAAGTCTATATTTTCATATAGCCCAGAGACCATTCTACGTTGTCTTGAGTTATAGTCAACTTGAAAGGAGGGGAATTGCCCTGTTCGATGCATGCTGCTGCCTATTCAGCTTCTAGAGGCAATGACCATGCCTTCCCTCCAACCTCACAATAGTCCATGCCTGATGGGGTGCTTTACTAGTGCCTCTCCCGTCATCCACACATGAGGGGATTCATGTGTGAATTAGAACTCTTTCCTGGTCGGGGAACGGTGAATCGATCCTAGAACAGCAGCATCGGATGCCTATCCTCCATATGAACATTCTTTTTATCTGATCTAATCACACTCAAGTTCCGTCTTAATAAGCCAAGCCTTTTCACAGCTCTGTTGTGAAACATAGCATTCCCTCTGCCCGAAATGCTTGTGTTCAAGTTTTCAAACTTCCCCTTTACCTTCAAAACCCCATTCAAATATTACTTCCTGTGTGAAACATTTTCTTGCACCCCCTTTCTTCTCTGTTCTTCCTACCCCTATTGTCATCTCATCACATTGCATTGTGCTTTTCCATTTACCTGTAATACATCTCCTACCAGCACCAAGAGGCAATGAGCTCTTCTGGATCATCTTTAGTCCCCAACAGAGAGCCTCGTAGGAAAATGTGTACTATAAAAGGTAAAAACATTATTGAATAAACACATGATAAAATCAAGCACCTTTCCATCAATGGACGTTCAAGATAGACTTGCTTTGGTTTACAAAAAAAAAAAAAAAAAATCTCTTCCTTTGTAGGAGATGGACATATTCACATCGTGAGATGTAAGAAGGGATATGGTCAGAGATGAGGTTTAGGAAAGGAAGATCGGAATCATGTCGATCAGGTCTCTGAGATACTCAGGAGTCATTGCCAAAAGGTTTTCTCTCTGGTGGGTATTTGTGATTCAACTATGGAAAACACTCTCCTATGCCTTTGGAAAGATCACTGAGGATATTATTTCATTATTTTTTCTTGTTTCTGTTTTTCTAACGGCTCCTCTGGCTAAACCTGATTCCTGCAACTAACCGCTCACTCCATTGTCTTACGCCCCTCTTCTTGTCAATGCATGCCCTCACTCTAATCCAGTTCACAGATTTAATGCTTTTTATCTGTTGAATGCATGGATGTGATTTTTTAAATCAAATAAATTATAAGTACATATGAGTCCTCTCCTCCCTGGGGACACCACTTTTTGTTTGGGGAGGATAAATGCAAACCATTTAGGGACACACTTTTTTTTTTATTAGCTGATGATTTTTTTAAGAGTAGGAAATCAAGTGTTTAGTTTAATAATGTACCACCTAAGGAAATTCTAAAACCTAAGCTTAGAATTTTTCACGCAGCTAAAGATTCTTTGAGAAGGTGAAAAAGAATTTCAGGGTTGGATTATTGAAAATATTAAATATTTTCAATAAAAAAGATTCCTGGTTTATTAAGAATTTCAGAATGAATTTATAATTGGTATATTTTTATATTTTTGAAATGTTTTCTCAATTCTGTTCAAAACTTTATTTCACGTCTTATGTTTCCTTGTTGTTATTGTCCTTACGTATTTGTAAAAGGGCAGAATAACATTTTATCTCTGCTAATACCACTGTTCCAACTCCATATAGTCACCATAAAGTATCATGGTTACAGCTTGGTAGCCTTTCTCTCTCTCTTTCTCTCTTTTTCTTCCCTTCTTCCTCCACCTCCTCCTTCTTTCTCCTTCTTCTTCTTCTCCTCCTTTTTCTCCTTCTTCTTCTTCTTTTCTTTTATCTTTCAAGAGTATTTTCAGACCATCCGAAGAAACCAAGCTTATACGTTGCTCAAATCTTTGCTTTATATTTTATTTTCCCGTAGTACTGTATGACTTGAAGAAGCAAGCTGAAATTTGTCAGAATATTGTCAGGAGCAAGGCATGCAAAATCCAATCTAGTTTCACCAGCCCTATTAGCTTTTCCACTTTCCATGCAAAAATTATTTCTGTCAATATTTTAATTTCAACTAGACGGGGTGGAAGGAATGAGTGACATCTAAGCAGATGGTTGTCAGAAAACTGATGACTGCATACAGTGTTGTGATTAAGAATTCGGGAATAAATACTTGCAGTTTGCTGTAAATATCTGGCATCTACATACATCCTCCCAAAGAACTCAATCTTATAGATCACATGGAATTAATAAAAAACTTATATTTTGATAACATATCTTAATAAGTGACTAAAGTATTACATAAGTATTGGCTAGATCCTTAAAGACCAGTAAAAAAGTAAGCTTAGGAGGACATAAATACGACCTTAAAAATCATTATTCAGCTTCCTTATTAACTTTCTAAGCACCTTGAAAGCTGTGTGTTGGCGGCTTAAATAGAAAGAAGTATAATTAGAATCACACAAATTATTTGCCAGTGATTATGAGGGTCAGAGAGGACCATCCCGAGTCGGTATACCGTATACTATATTGCATCTTCAAATCAATATTCAATTTTGCATTTTTGGAAAAGCTTGGTTTTACGGGTTTAAGCTAATGTGGAAAAGAAACACCTCCCAGAAGCGTTTCAAACTTTTTTGACCATAACCATCTTATGGGCTGAATTGGATCCCCCTTAAAGATGCTGAAGCCCTAACTCCCATTGTCATACATGTGGCCTTTTTTGAAAATGAGGTCTTTGAAGATGAATTAAGATAAGGTCATTAGGGTGGGCCTGAACCCAATATGACAGCGTCCTTATAAGCGGGAGACACTTGGACATAGAGAGAGACATGTACCTGGAATGTCATGTGAATATGAAGGCAGACATTGAGGTGATGTGCCTGCAAGCCAAGGATGCCAGCAAAGCAGGTAGGAGAGAAGCATGGAATGAATTCTCCATCACAACCTTCGGAAGGAATTAATCCTGCCAACACTTTGATCTCAGACTTCCAGCTTCCAGAGTGTGAGACAATACATTTCTGCTGCTTAAGCCACCTAGTTTGTGGTAACTTTGTGATGGCAGCCCTGGCAAAAAAAAAAATCAATGCAATCCACAATCAGAAATGCTTTGAAATCTACAATAGCCACATGTATGTAAAAAATAGTGTTTTCACAAAACAACATTTGCCTTTGATGCACTGATATTTTCAAATCCACAGGGTTTTTTTGTTTTAATTTTTGTCACCACGCATAAAATTAATTTCTTGGAGTCAAAACCCACAGTGCAGAAAACATTAGACTAAAGGGAAGAACAATATTTAGCTCCTACACAGTGGATCACTTTTATTTACGCGACCGAAAAAGATCTAAGATAAGATCAATTTTTTAAAGGGTATGATATGCACTCCCAGTGAAAAACATTCATAGGACAAACATTATTTACAGGAGTTATTTAAAATTGGCGCTAAGAACTGATGAGTAGGCCCAGAACTACTGGGCTCATCAGGCCCAGAACTGATGAGTAGGATTCTAAGTGGTTCTCAAGTATTTCTCTGACCTCAGCTGCTACTGTTCAAATAATTCCTACCCCAATTCCCATTTTGGCTGTGGTTTATTTTGAACACTGTTGAGCAAGTGTAAGTAGGAGAAGACCTTTGAACAGTGGCTAAGTCACTAGTTGTAAGTGACTCAAGATCAGAGGTGATTGTATTCTTTAGCTCACAACTTAAAGAGATGTGGCCTCATTGGAGCCTCCATTTCTGAATTTCTAACCTTCCGTGTCCTTATATCCACCTCTTTTCTCCCTCAATCCTATTTCCTCTATCCTTTACAGGTTCTCTTCTCTCCCACTTTAGTCAAGTTTTTGATTCTTCCCTCATACTTGGTATGCCCCACTCTCTGCTCTTCTATATCTGCTTTCTTGTCTGTTGTTGGCTAGGTTTTTTTTGTCTTTCCTCCCTTATCTGTCTCTGGATTTTTGTTGTTTTATCTTTCTCTCCTTGAACTCACATTGATATACAGAATTGAGTATTTTTAGGGTTGCATATGATGAACTAAAATTAACAACTTCTATTTTAATTGTAAGAAGAAGATACACTGAATTTATTTTTTTCTCTAATGCATGTTAAAAGTATAAATTTTTACTTTTTACAATGTAATCTTTAATTGATCTTCTCAATGGTCAGAAGCCCCTGGTGGGAAAATCAATCAATCAATCAATCAATCAATCAATCTAAATCAGGGCAACAAAATGTGTTAAAAAAAAAAAAAAAGAGGGAGAGAGAGAGAGAGAGAAATTTGACTAAATTAAAATTAGGGACTTCTGTTTATCAAAACATATCATTGAGAGAGTGGAAGGCAAGGTAGTAAGGGGGAAAATATATTTGCTGAATATACATAATATACATATTAAAGACTTGGATCCAAAATATGTAAAGAACTTCTAAAATTCAATGAGGAAAATAATAAAGGCCCCACTAGAACTATGGGTAAAAAAGTCAACAAGCATTTTCCAAAACAAGAAGTTCGTTTGGTCAATAAAACACGAAAAGACAAACAAACAACAACAACAATAACAAAAAAATCCTCAGCTTCTTTAGGGAAATGGACTATGAGATAATAGAAGGACCAACATTTGAAAAGTTAACAACATAAACATAATAGTATGTATTTGCAACATGTTGAGCAACTGTGACTCCCATATTTTTCAGTGGTAGTGTAAATTTTGTGTTTTTTGGTTGCGTTTTTAAAGATTTGATTTTTAAGTAATCTCTACCCCCATTGTGGGGCTTGAACTCATGACCGCGGAATCAAGAGTCACATGCTCTACCAACTGAGCCAGCCAGGTGCCCCAGAAGCATGAATTTTGGAGAACTGTTTAAAAGTGTCTACTCATGCTGAGCATCCACAGAAATGACAACTCAGCAGTTCCATTCCTGGGTTTATACCCAAGAGAAAGACATATCTATGACTATCAAACGACATGTACAAGAATGTTCACTGGAGCTTTATTCCTACAAAGACCAAACTAAAAACAACCCAAAGGTCCATTGCTTTTAGAATAGATAAATGACTTGTGATATTTTCATATGATGAGAATGAACAGATACAGACACACTCAGCAATATGAATCAGTCTTGTAAACACAACCAGACACAAATTCCATTCACAGAAATTGCCTTCATAGAACGTTTCAAAACAGGCAAACTAATGGATGATCATTAGGAGAGCAGTGACTGAGGAGGCAGGAAGGAACCACCTACATCCTATTGCAAAGATATGTTTATTTTGTGAAAATTTGAAGGTAGCACACATGATTCACTTTTCTGTGTGTACATTAGAATTCAACAAAGCGTTTGCTTAAAAAGTAAAATTTTAAAACAGGAACCTGTATGTTAATCGCTTTTTGAGAAACACAAAACCAATATCAAGACACCAACCATTTTCACCTCCACCCCTACACATTGCCAGACATACTGTAGTAAATCCTACAGCAGTGTTTATTATTTATTGAGGGTTTCTATGTGTTGGGGTGAGTGCATTCTAGGAATTAGCACATTAAATCCTTCAAACTGTGCTATGAATAAATATAATTATTACCTGAATTTTACCTAAATATCATTATTACCTGAATTAGCCGGTCAAACCGTGGTTCAAAGCAGCGATATAATTTGCTCAAGTTTAAAAACCCAAGGCAACACCTTTCTATCATCCTTGTTTGATGCTCCAAACAGAGTTGTTGACAGTGAGAGCATCTGATCCAGGGTAAATGGGGAAGTAAGATGTTGTGAAATATGAGTTCCTGGTCCTTGAAAGAGATGGGCAGGTGTGGGGAGCGGGGATGTGACTTTTGCTTTGGCTCCAATTGCATCTTGAGTCCAAGGATAAAGAAGGCCCCGTTAAGCGTCTCAAATGTGAGACCAGAGAAAAACAGACAAGAGACTCAATTTGGGTCCCCCTACTTATTTGCCCACTGGGTTTTCCATGTGGATGAACACTGGAAGCACAATTTAGTTCCTCCAAATAATGAAATCATATCTAAGATACACTTCAGTTCTGACACTCTGTGGTTCTTCAATTCTCAGAAATGGCATAAAGTGTGAGAGTTGCTATAACATTTTTCCTAAGCAAGAGAGCAAACAAGTACTGCTATGAGAATGTTGAATTCAGTATTTTCTGAAGCTTTCCCCTGTGGTGAAGAAATGATGCGTTCTGAATGGCAAAATAGATTCCGGGCTGCATATCTTATGCTGTCTCAACCTCAAGATCCAAGGGTCTGTGTATGCTGATTCATAGAGGTCTTTCCTAGCGAATTTGTAAAAGTAGCATAGATTTGGAATACATACATACGGCAGTATCATGAAACAAGACAGACGAAAAATGGATTGCCATTTCTTCTTCGATAGAGTAAGTCTTTAATATCACAAGGGATGCGATAATCCCTGAAATATCATCTTATTGTGAGCCCAAATCTAATTTCCCTCCTATTTTCAAATTATAGACATTGATGAAATGAAATGAGCAAGAGAGTACAAGACGGAGAATTTAATTTACTTAGAATAAAAAAGAATTAAAATAATCTCAACAATTTTAATCTATAAAAGTTCCCTAACACTGTGGAAGGAGTTTGCCAAGAAAGAGAACGTCACGTGACCAACTCTCATTTGACATCATTCTGGGAACTCTTGCAGAGAAACAAGCCTTTTTAGAAAAAAAGGTCGGATTGAAGAACACGGATTGAAATGATTAGGAGCTAGCACAATCATTTTGAATGCAGGCAATAAAAGGGAAAGACAGTGCCCAGTCTTGACAAGATATAGGAGAGTCTAGAATTACACTTTGGCATTTTCAAATTCTTACTGTGATAGTAACTATGGCACTTGATATTTAAAATGATAGATAATTTTCTGGTTCTGAAAACATTGTTGCTGTTTACTTCATAGAACTGAAAAACCAAACTGAAACAGGTGTGGAATTCACCTTGTTAAAACTAAAGCTGAATTTGTGATATTAAAAGAAGTTGCAGAGTTTTTAGAAAAAAAAAAAAAAAGCATCAGAAACTGAAACATGTTCCAGTAAGAAATAAGGCCCCGCTTTCAAAAATGTTGTTGAGAAGTAAAGAAAGATACTCTGCGAAGACCCTGAATGTTTCATATATATTACTCTACTGTTATGGTGTGATAACTAGATAACATGTTTCAGTGAAATGGAAAAAAAAGTCAATTTTAAGAACCAGAACAGCTTCGCAGATCCTTCATAAAAAGTACCTTCCTCATCATCTTGAGGAGAAGGTTAAATAAGATAGTCCATACAAAGTGTTTAGCACCTAGCAAGCCACATCGTATAAGTGCTAAATAAACCTTCAGTTCATTATTGACATCTTACTTGTTTCCCCATAGTGAGGATTTCAGAGCAAATACGCAAGACGTGCATAGCAGTATTTGTTTAGTTACTTTACTTTTTCCTAATGTTTATTCATTTATTTTGAGAGAGAGAGAAAGAGAGAGAGAGAGAGAGAGAGAGACAGATTCAGTGGGGCAGGGGCAGAAAGAAAGGGAGAGAGAGAGAGTCCCCAGCAGGCTCCCCACTGTCAAAGCAGAGCATGATGGTGGCACTTGATCCCAGGAGCCACGAGATCATGACCCGAACCAGTATCAAGAGTCAGAAATTTAACCGACTGAGCCACCCAGGTGCCCCTAGTTATTTTTTAAAACAATAATACAATTTCACTGTGGAAATAATTCGTGGTTTTCATTTGATAAAATGAAATATACGCGAGCAGACCTCAGCCTCTATGAAAGTACATCGTTAAACAACAAGTGCTGTAATCACTGAGGAACACGTTTCTTGAGAACCTACTAAGTGAAGCGCTTTTTGCCAAGTGCTGTTTTAGCAACTCAAATGTCAGAATCTGAAAGTCGTCACTACTTAGAATGTCCCTTAACTCTGAGACTTTTATTGAGGTCCTCCAAGAAAACACGGTTTCTTCAGTAATTTTCTAACCACCACCAGCGTTACCTTTTATGATGGCTGAATTTGAGAAGAAAATTCTCATTTTAAACAGTGTGTTTTTATAGGAACTTATCAAACACTGGCCTTTAGCTGTTGTTCTGTGACAGCCCCTCTATTAAAATCCTGATGTAAACAAGTGGAGAAGGTGAACTGGAAGCGTAGATATTTGCACGGCATTACTGTCAGGTAAAATTTTAAAGATCGGTTTTATGAACCCATTATTTGCAGTCAAGGCTTTTGACTACAGCATCTGAAATCGTTTACGGAGACAAAATGTTTTGTCAAAACACACTGCTGGGAGTCAGTGTAGCTTCTTTTTATGTAATTCAATTTAGTCCTGTTGTTTGCATGAAAGAGAAAATTCTAGCTGAGCAGCCAAAATGAGCCAGTAAAAACTGACAATATGGTGAGCATCAGAGGCAATTAAAATTAAATGCTTTTTGTCGACATTTTATTTCTTAATAAATGGGTAATTGCATTGTGGTGTACCTGGTGACAGGCTAAATTAAGAAGGTATCGGCATCTTCGCTAGCTTCTGCCTATCAAATTCACACTTAGTTTTGAATTCTACATCAGGTGGAAGAAAACCTTCAGCAAGTTTTCTTTCCAAAATATATGTCTGGGTAATGAGACCGCCATGCTATCAGCTGGAGCTATTTTGACACAGGCGGGGACCCAGTTTAGAAACAACCAGTGATGGATGGGCTGAGATAAAAGAAGATGTGTATAGACCTGGGTCTTCCAGAACCAGTACTAGAGGTCATGTCAAGCACCATCAGCATAAAGGAGCCGGCCGTTAAGTAACACAGAATTCTCTGACTTTCCAATGACAAACTTCTCCATGTGGCAAAGTATCAGATTTCAAAAATAGATATATTCTTGTGAATTAATAGGACTTGACAGAAGTGCGAGAAAATGAGTAAACTTTGATCATTTGGAGACCAGTTTATCCAATTAAGATATAAGCCTTTATTTGAATACCTATTAACATGCCAAGCACTTCACTAGGATTTGAGAATGAATTTTAAATCATATGTGAGATTCTTGCCCTTAAGTGATAACCTAGTCTGGCGGGACAGAAAGGCTGGTAAATAAATACGTGCAACAGAAGTTTAAGGTATTATGGAAATCACAGCATGTAAAGTTTTGAGTGGAGACTCAAAAGTGGTTGGGTTCTGTCTTAAAAGGTTCTGTAAAAGAGATTTCTGAGGGCTGTGGACATGCTTCCCATATTGCAGTGTGGGTGGAAAAGACCTTGCTGTGAGACGTTTCCAAGAAGTACAAGTATCAAACAGTGTGGAATGTTGGGAAGAAAAATAAATAGCATGGGGGGAGGGAGGTGTGGAATGGAGGTATGGAACTATGGTGTTTACAGCATGGATTTTTTTAGGGATGGCTCAGGAGGTTATGACAGAGGCCAGTTCACGATAAAAGAGTTTGGACTTCAACACTTAAATAATACAGAGTTCTTGATTAAAGCAGAGGGGAAATATCAGATTTGCAGATTTGGATCATTATTTTAGCAATAATGTGGAGCATTGAGTAAAGCAGGGCACAATCTAGCGCAGGAAAACCAGTTGTAATCTACTGCAATTAGAGGAAGAAGACTAGAGACTAAGGAAGTAGCAAGTGGGCATAGAAGAGGGACATGTGGAACATAGAATTGACAGCATTAGTGGAAAGTGGTATTAATGAGTCTCATTGGAGGTGATTGCTAAGTTTGGTGCTTGGGTGATCAAGTGGATGGTGACATCCTTTAATAACATTGTAAAATAATAATAACAAGAACAACTAGCATTGAGAACTTAGACTTTTATGATCTCATTTAATTTTTACGATATCTAAATAAAGTAGGCACGATTTCCATTTGTCTTACTGAAAAAAAAAAAAAATGAGGCTTAGAGCTGTTAAGTAACTTGCCCAAAGTCTCTTCAGTAGCGTGTGATACAAATGGCACTCAAACCTAAGAATGCTTGATTCCAACATAAGTTAATTTAGTTATGACGTTATATCTAAGAAAATGAATAGGAATTATTTTAGACATTCTGAGTTTGAGATGTTTATTGAGATATTTTATAGGTGGAAAGAAAGGTCTGGGATTCTTAGTATGTGACTGATAGTTGAAGACCCAATGCGTATACAGAGAACAAAAAGAAGAGAATTGCAGGCAGAAGCTAGGCATTTTATATTTAAAAGGCAGACAGGAGGTGATGAGCGCCACAAATGTCTGAGAGATAAAAAGAAAACCAGGAGAAAGTGAAATCTTGGAGGTCAGTTCTACATCGCACTGTGCTCACATGTGTCTCCCTGTTCACAAATCCTATCAGTTGTTTAAGAACTAGGTCGAATGTTACCTCCTCCAAGAAGACTTCTCTGATACTCCTATTCAAAATTCATCTTTCTCCTGAACTCTTTATCCTTTAGTCATAATTTTCACACCACTTTCTCTCTTTGTACTATCTTGTTATGCAGATTATTTCTATACACCTGTAGTTTTATTAAAGGAAAAGCCCATCTTGTTCAGCTTGTATTTTCCCATAAAACATATAATTGGTCAATGGCAATTAGTTGGGTATATGGATTAATGGATAGTCTTGTCAAAATGTTAATGAGATTTGAGGCATCAAGGAAACCAATGGAAAAACAAAATAACACCCAGCCAACATGAAGTTAGTCCCCCAAAACAAAACTGTAATGCATAAGCAATAAAACACAACACAAATATCCTATGACACCATTTCACACATGATAGTATTGGACCAAAAAAAATAGAACAATTTTAATTATTGGAGAGCTGGAATGGTAAAAGTATAATACGCAAAAAGAAAATCAGTCCATCATAGACTGAAAGGGGAAGTACTTAGTCATCAACACTATGGGTGATGTCGAGAGTTGAAGTAGTAAAGTGGGTTGATTCAAAACTTAAAACTTTGAATCAGAAAAACCTTAGTTTACATTTCACCTTTGCCATTTGTCAACTTAGTGACCTCGAAGTTATTTAACCCTCTGACGTTTTCCTGTTCTTCAAAATGAGGATAATCATTTGTGACTCATAGGGATATGACAAGGCTTAAATTTCAGTATGTGTCAAATGCTTAGCATAATGGGGCTCATTCAATAAACCTAGTAGTGTTGCTGTTGTTGCTAACAAATGTTCAGGGAGAAACAATTAGAACAAATACAAGTATCCGTTACTCTGTCCTGAAGATAATGGACTCCAGCAATCCATTATCACTCAGAGATGGTTAAACACAGTGAATAGAAAGATTTTAGAAAAGACTCAACAGAGAAGAAGTAAGTTTATAACCAAGGAGAGTTTCATCCTCTCCCTAGAATATTGGACATTTCCAATTAACACCAACTTAACCTTGGAATACTGGTTTATTAGGCCATGTGTTTCACTCTTTCTAATAAATATTTTCATGCAAATTCTATGTTATTTGACTAATTGCATTTTTAAAATATGAATGCAAATAAATAAATAAATGAGGATACAAATAAGTAAATAGAGGCAAGATCAGTCTCCCATGCAGAAGAATTGCAAATAATTTATATAGATCCTCTGCCCTTAAGGGGTGGAACATGTTTTCCTCTCTTCGTAAGTGTAGGCTGTGTGAGTAAATTCTTTTTGTTTTTTAATTTTTTTAATCTTTTTTTTTTTTTTTTGAGAGTGAGAAAGAGTGTGAGCGGGGAGGAACAGAGAGAGGGAGACACAGAATCTGAAGCAGGCTGCAGGCTCTGAGCCGTCAGCACAGAGCCCAATGTGGGGCTCAAACTCACAGACCGTGAGATCATGACCTGAGCTGAAGTCAAACGCTTAACCGACTGAGCCACTCAGGCGCCCCTGTATGAGTAAATTGTTTACAAAAAGGACAGTATCCAAAAGGGAGTGGGTAGGAAGGGAGTTACGTTATAGTGGCAAAACCTGGTAAGCAGTGTGCCAGGTAACTCAGGTTAACATTAACACTGGTAAGTCATGTGAACCTTGATAAAATATGATGAGAAAAGTACCTTACCTCTGCAGTCTTCCTCCTCAGAGCTCAAAGATCCAGTCCAATTGTAATGAAACCCTAAGAAAAATCTCAGTTGAGGGATGTTCTACAAAATACTTGACCAATAATCCTCAAAAATTCCAGGGTCATTAAAAATAAGAAACTATCATATCCAAGTGAAGCCTAAGGAGACATGATGACCAAATGTGGTGTGATATCCTGGATGGGATCTTAAACCATAAGAAGGGCATTAGGTGAACACTGAATTAGGGAAATCTGAATGAAGTATGGACTCTTTAAACAGTATTGCACCAATATTGGTTCATTAATTGTGGCAAATGTACCATATAAATGTAAGATGTCAAGAATACGGAAAATTCAGTGTGGTATATATGGAAATTCAGTGCTATTTCACGTAATTCTGTGTGTATTAAACTGTTTTAAAATAATTTTTTATTTTAGAAACTAACTGTATAAAGCATAGATTTTAGTTAATAATGATGTATCAGTATTGGCTTATAATTGTGACAAATGTACCACATTAATATAAGATGTTAATAACATGGGAAACTGAGTGTAGCATACCTTGGAACTTTCTGCACTACCTTTGCAATTCTTATGAAAATCTAAACCTGCCGTAAAATAAAATTTTGTTTGAAAAAAATATGAATGTTAAAAAAGCAGTTTATTTTAAATATTTTTTTCTTTTTGTTTTTCTCAATTGTTATTTCAAAAAGTATGTTCTGCTTGGAGATTCCAGATTTTATGGCTTTATTATACCTCTACATATTTTAGATAGGTGGAGAAAATCTCAAAAAATTCAATGATTCACATGCATATTTAATGAAGTACTTTTATTTTCTGTTGTCTCAATCTATAAAACACTACAATTAATTCAAGTAGATCACTGCAACTGATCTGAAATAGAAACATCAGACATAAAGGAGATAATCTTTCTACATAATTATAGGAAGGTCATTTTCTCTTTCACAATTTCGAGGTTCAACAAGACTGTCTATGCCATGTATCTTAACACTGAGATGGGCAGGCAATGATTTCAGTTTAGGATGCCATGAACTGCAGTCCTACCAAAGAAGTCACTTATCTTTCTTTGTCTCTTCCTCCACTTGCATGTTTATTGCTGTACTTTGTAAATGGTTTAGCCTTGACATGAGAATCCAGAGGTGGGTTTTTCTTGTGGTGTTTCCTTTTAAGCGTAGTAGAACGTGAAGCATGTATGTCTCCCTTGGACAACAATTTCATTCCTACACATCACAAGCTGCCAATATAACCTTGGCATTGAAATTTGTCATACTAGCCTTTGTGAGCGCCATATCTCAGAGAATTACTTAGTTCCTAAAAGAGTGTGAATAAAAAGCAAAAGCAGTACTAGAGAAAAAAAAATCCCTATAACAACTATGGATAACAATGTCAGCTAGTGATACTGGAAAAAAAAAAGTCATTTTAAATGAAATTTTATATTTTGTTTTATTGAGTGATCCAAACTTCCACAAAGTTAAATATTCTGGATAAATATTGGCTTTAATAGCCATTACTACTTATATGGTAGCCTGACAAGACGATTTCAGAATAGATGTTCTTTCCAAAATCATTTTGTATGGCATATTCCTCAGTTCAAAGATGGATTCCAAGAAAAGATATCAGGCAGAGATAGATGATACATGGATACAGAGAATATAATATATATCACAGTAAATGATACATATATCATTTACATACAATTTACATATAATTATGTAGAAAGATTATCTCCTTTATGTCTGGTGTTTCAATTTCAAATCAGTTGCGGTGATCTACTTGAATTAACTGTAGTGTTTTATAGATTTAGACAACAGAAAATAAAAATACTTCATTGAATAGGCATGTGAATCATTGAATTTTTTGAGATTTTCTCCACCTATCGAAAAAATGTAGAGATATAATGATATATATGAGATATGATATATGTATATCATATTAAATGAGCCTTATAGTACTTATGTAATGAGTCTTACAATACTTTACATAAACATGCAAGTGGAAGAAGAAGCAAAGAGAGATAGGAAAGATAAGTGACTTCTTTGGTATGACTGCAGTTCATGGCATCCTAAACTGAAATCATCATTTGCCAATCTCTATGTTATGATATATGACATAGACAGTCTTGTTGAACTTCAAAATTGTTAAAGAGAAAATGACCTTCCTATAATTATGCAGTAAGACTATCTCCTTTATAGGGTATATAGTGTGCAAAAATACTATATTCTGCATACATTTGTGGCTTGCTTTTGGAGTATCTCCATCCCTCTTCACCAGAAACCCATTTGAGGATTCTGTGGTTTCAGGGATGCATATGAGATCTAGCCTAAGTCACACAGAACATTTTATCTCCCTGACCAGAGTGACTGATTCGGGGCAGTCAGACACTTAAAATGGCTCATTCAGAGTGAGTCTCAAGACTTTTGCAAGAAATACTGAGACCAAGACACTTTTTTTCCTGCTGACTGTGAATAAAGAAGCATTTTCCTCTGACGCGGCTGGCATCCATCTTGGGAAAACAGAGCATTGAGGCTGAAGGAAACTGGGTTCTTAGTGACATCATTGAACCAATAAATCAAGTCTTGCCTGAAGCAAGCGCTATTTCTAGTCTTTTTAATTATGTGAGCCAGTAAATTATTTTTATTGTTTCCACCAGTTTAGGTTAGGGTGATTCTTGCAACTAAAGGCATCCTAAATAATACAACTTCCCTGAATTAAAAAAAAAAAAAAAAGATGGTGTTAGTTTAGCTTAGTTGTCAAGAACACAGACTCTGTAGATAAACTGACTGGGTACGAATCTTTGATTTGAACCAGGTTTAGCTCTCTCGCTTTACTAGTAAATTAGGTTTCGTTTAGATTATGAACCTGTTTCCTCATCTGAATAAAGGAGATAATAACAGCTTCTTCATAAGGAGATTGTGAGATTTAGAAAAGCCAAAGCACATAGAACACGGTTCCTTACACAAAGTATGTGCTCAGTAAGAGTTTGCTATTATTATTAAATACTAAGCTAATGCTGTTGGACAAAAACAAAACAAGTTTATTACACATTCCTTGAAGTCTAAATTTACAGATGGTCTGATGTAGTTGTAGGAAATGATTGGCATTATGGAATAATAGACATGATTTAACTTCATTCACTAGAAAATCATGTAAGTAAAAACAAAATTCACCAAATCCTCCTGGGATCTAACCTATTTTCACTCTTTAACTACATAAAATGCTGCATTAATTCTCCTTAAAGTACATGATTACATTCTAGAAATTTGTGTATTAGTCAACTGTCTGAACTTACTGATTTTTAGCAGCCTGAATCGAATTAATTACAGTTGTTCCAAGGCCTCTTAAGTCACACTGGCGTTCAGACTTGTTTACGTGACAAGAAAGGACACTTGGTAATCATGATGTTGTTTTCAGAACAACATAAAATAAGAAGGTACTACACTTAAGTTACTCCTGGTTTTGAAACTATTTACAATAAGCTAAAACAGAAACAAATGGTAGCAGGCATCAAACATTCAAGAAAAGCTAGCAGAAGAAAGCTAAAATCGATAAAGTTCTAAGCCTTATTTTCTAGATACTGGGGGGTGGGGAGAGGGGGAATGCCTTTATTTTATTCTAGTGGCAAGACCCACTCAGCTCTGCTTAAAACACACCGGGAGCATAGGTGCAGAATAACAGCAGACAAAAACTGTACACTTAATATAGTTCTTTACACGGAGCGGGCACATAATAAATGTTTTTGATTGGATGACTGGGAGAATCTGGCTTAACATTTACTCTTCACCTAACTGCAACTTGCAAAATACCCACAGAGATGATGTCCTTGCGAATATTACACATGGCCCACTGAGTACAATTGCAGTGGGTGCCCTTTCATAATATCTTCCATCATAATCTTCTATCAATGCTGAATGAAATATTAAAGTGAAGTATCTATGCGGTGATTAGTGAGCTAGCCTTTCATTTCCTGAAGATTTGGGAGTGATTTGACTACTTGTTTCAATCCAAAAGGGGGATTAGCCATTGCAGACGGAAAGAAATCAGTGTACAATATCCTGGAGCATTTTCAGCACGTCTTCTGAATAGGAGCAAATCCACATCATTGTATTTGTAGAAGATAATATTTTTCTGATGTGCTACATTTAGGATCTCTTACATCCTGTGCTTAATATTGTAATACAAGAAAATCTGCGAGCAGTGACTTCAGCAACTTCAATGTGTTTGTTTCTGACAGATGACGCTCAGCCTCACCATAACTGGTGGGGCATGAAGGTAGACCTGAGATAAGTTCCCAGTAAATTGTGCAGAGAAGATTGTAGATTTGAGATTAAAATTAGAGCATAATCTTTTGCTTTTGTTGTTTTATGCTATTATAGAAAAATGTGAAATCAGGTCTCTATTGGTCGGAAGATCATTGTTATTTTATCAATATCCATAATGACCAGAGAGAAAATTTCATGTTCAAACTCCAAATAAAGTTGTTTAGCGACACGTCTCAACACAGGTAACTGATAGGTGTTTCAATGGCAGAGAGGACAGGTATGAAGATATGGGGCAGCAAAACACCCCTGGTTAAATCTGGAAGACCTATTATCATAAAATAAACTAAAAATCAAATGTAAATTCCAATGGTTACTCAAAGAGAAACTGTGGAAACTCATTCATTGTCAAAGGCTCCCAAGCAGGCATGCAGCTATTATATTTTAAATTAAGACTAAAATATTTACTCTATCTCAGATTGATCTCCAACAAACAACAAAATGAGGGACAGAGCAAATTTGTGCTCATTTTTAAGATGATTTTACTCAAGAAGTACACTGTGAAAGCACACAACACCAAGTGGCATCACATGTCTCCAAGATCCCGCTGGATGTAGATTTCATTTGATCTTTTCGGTGAGTGAACGTGGAAACATCTAGCTATTGGATGAAACCTATCTGTGTTAATTTAGAACTATTGACAATGACAGTGATGGATAAACAGAACGGTGTGTGTGCTTGAGCGATTTATTCACTTAGTCTTTACCATATGATGTATGACATTATGTATGTCACATGTTATGAATTTAATATACTGCTTATAGGCATTTAGAAGAATTGTTTAAATAATTTGAAACAAGTAAAGTACTTGGAACAATGGTTCTCAGCCTTGGAAGCATATTAGAATTACTGGGAGTTTTCAAAACTACCGATGCCTGGGCTCTACCCAAAATCAGTTGAATCAGAATTTCTGAAGGTCATCCCTTCATTCCCAGACTCCGATCCTTACAAGTTCTATACTCTTATTTTTACTTCATATCTGCATTTCTTCCCACTCCTGAAGTCCTTTCACTTCTGGAATTGATCGTATAAAACCAACAAAACCATGGGGCGCCTGGGTGGCGCAGTTGGTTGAGCGTCCGACTTCAGCCAGGTCACGATCTCGCGGTCCGTGAGTTCGAGCCCCACGTCGGGCTCTGGGCTGATGGCTCAGAGCCTGGAGCCTGTTTCCGATTCTGTGTCTCCCTCTCTCTCTGCCCCTCCCCCGTTCATGCTCTGTCTCTCTCTGTCCCAAGGATAAATAAATGTTGAAAAAAAAAATTAAAAAAAAAAAAATAAAACCAACAAAACCTCTTACTCTCAACCTCTCAACTCTCAACTAAGAGTTGAGAGTACTTACCTCTTACTCTCTGCTACTCTCTGCTAAGCTCTTACAACACCATTTTGTAAGTTAGAAAATGGAGCTTCTCCTTAAGACGCTTCACCACCACCTGATGGAAAAGTGCAAGACTAAATGTGCAAAGCTGTGAAGCCTACGCTGAGAAGGAAGCCTTCTTAGATGTGACACTACTGGGTAGTGCAGGGCTCTTCCTTTGCAGGTTCCACAGAAGCCTGGCTCTGCACACCTCACTTCTAGACCTTTTATGTTTTCTCCCTTCTTCTCTCATGCTTCCGTGCCTGAGGTGTGCTAAGTGCTTTCCATGCTCTCCATCGCTGCTCTCAGACCAACCTCTCCCCACTAAAAAATAAAATCCCAAATTTCGACTGTCTCATCAGATGATACCACACACCACCAGACCCCGTGGCTTTGTGTCACTCACTTCTCGTTCCTAGAATATCTTCCCCTGCAGGAATACGACTATTCCTGTCAGAATTTTACTTCTCATGTAGCTGGCTCTGTCTAAGGCTCAGGATTCTGAGTCCCATGACATCTTTGCCTCCAGTGGGCTCACTTACCTTTTCTTGCTCCTTAGAATGGCCCCCAGACTCTGTCACTACTACCATAGCTGAAGCCTTTCTGTCTCCCATCCCCTAAGATTCTCACATCTCACCTCTCCAGTTTAAATCAGTGGTCGGTCTTCAACATGACCCCCTTGTATACACAATCACCTCCCTGCTCCTCTTGCTTCATTGTACAACCATGTCAAAACTTCAGCCCCGTGGGGCACCTGGATGGCTCAGTCAGTTAAGTGTCCAGCTTCGGCTCAGATCATGATCTTGCGGTCTGTGAGTTCAAGCCCCACATCAGGCTCTGTGCTGACAGCTCAAAGCCTGGAGCCTGCTCCAGATTCTGTGTCTCCTTCACTTTCTGCCCCTTTCCTGCTCACACTCTCTCTCACTCTCTCTCTCTCTCTCAAAAATAAATAAACATTGGGGCGCCTGGGTGGCACAGTCGGTTAAGCGTCCGACTTCAGCCAGGTCACCATCTCGCGGTCCGTGAGTTCGAGCCCCGCGTCGGGCTCTGGGCTGATGGCTCAGAGCCTGGAGCCTGTTTCTGATTCTGTGTCTCCCTCTCTCTCTGCCCCTCCCCCGTTCATGCTCTGTCTCTCTCTGTCCCAAAAAATAAATAAACGTTGAAAAAAAATGGTTTAAAAATAAATAAACATTTAAAAAAAAGACTTCTGACCTGCTTAAATAAAACTATGCCCTTACTCTGCACCTGTACCGCCAAGGGTGGTTGAAAGAAAATAGCCATGCTAAGCTATGTTACTTTCACGTTAGGACCACTGACCTAATGTTAAAGGACCACTGTGCCCTTAATGCTACATGCAATCATAACACATTTTCTGAATCCATTTATTACCCCCACTGCTTTCCTCTCCCTCTTTAGAATTTTACAATCTCCTCTTCCTTCCACAATTTCAGCTTCGTAGTTATCTAAGAAGATGTAAGTAACAGAGGAGAACATCCAAGTTCCCATTACTGACAGAATGAGCTCATTTTCATCTACACCCATAGATTCTGCCTACTCTCATAACGAAGGTCAACCCCATGGTTTGTGTACTAGATAACATCTCCTCTGACATACTCAAGGAGGTACCCTAATAAATTTCATTCCTCTCCTACATCATCAGTTAGTCCCTCACTATCGAAACTTTCCCAGCAAAATACAAATTAGTTATAAAGTATACTTAATTTGGATGTGGGCTCTAGATTATATTATAGTATGGTATCACTATTAGAGTTTCTGAATTTTGGTCACTATATTGCAGCTATGTAAAAGAACGACTTTGGTCTTAGGAGATACACAATGAAGGATTCAGGAAGGGGGATGGTAGCTCCAACTGACACGCACCTGGTTCAGAAGAAAAGTGGATGGAGCAGGAGGAGGCAGGGGTGGGGAAAGAAGGAGGGAAAGAGAAGGAATGAGATGAGGGACTAAACGGGAGGAGGAGCAAATCACTGGTGAATAAGCAAAAGATATAGGGAGTTCTCTGAACCTCTTGAAGCTTGTAATTTTTCTGTGAATTTGAAATTCTATGAAAATCAAAACTTAAAATATAAAAACCTTTTGAAACCAGGAAACATGCAAGTAGGTCAATAGATTATTTGCATTGCTCTATATGGTCTGTCTAGAATTCTCTGCGTAGCGTAACCAATTACATTGTGTTACACAGGGATAAATGTATACTTCAAATTCTTCAGCAAATATCATAAGTGTTTATGAGAAGCGTATGGTAGCCAGATCTCCAAGTGGTTGTTTGGCTTTATTGTATACACACAATAGAAAATATCTAAAAATTCCAACTAATCTTTTTGCCACTAGAATAAGGATATAAATTCCATAATGCTTGATGTTGTTCATTTTCTTTAGATTATGATACAACAGAAGCTGACCTTCCAGAACCTTTCAACAACGAGAGTCAAGAAGCACATAAGACACAAACACGTTTCTTTACGTTGCAGGTGTTCCAGAGCTTATTTCATCTGAGTCAAAAACTGGCCCAAGAAATTACCATAGTAAACCAAGTCAATATGGAATTATTTAAAGTATGAGGATTGCAGTAGGTGGGTTAGTAGGGAGGCTCTCTAAAATACATTGAAAAGCAGAGAGTAAATGCCCTGAAGTTCCTGTTACTTAATAAAACATACCTCCGTTTTGTAAGTGTGTTCAGAGGGCCCACAAATAAAATATATTCCTGGAGGTAACGATATTAATAATTGCAGGACTGACAAGTATTAGAGACCTGTAAGCTTAGAAGAGTTGCAGCTGTGGTTGGTGGTTCTATGTAAAGATGGTTACAAAAGCCTTGTATTTTGTTTCATCCAAGCTGGACTTATGATAAGGTCTTCCTAGTCGTGCATATTCCACAATACTGACAAATAGGAAGGTCAGGAATAACTCCGATGTGGTGGCTGTGCCTCACGTACCTCCTGCTTGCTCACCAGTGGAAGCCAGTGCTCCCAGTTCACAGTGCTCTCTCGACCTGGATTCATTCACATTCCCTCCCAGCACAGGACCCAAGGCAGCCACTCATCAGCTGCTGATAGCCATTTAGCATCTTCATAGAGGGTAGAAACCTGCTCTGATGAATACTTAGAAAGCTTAGTTGAATCATATTGATACAATTAAAGTAAGCCTTTGTCAGGTTTCTGGGCGCACAGTAAGAAGAGATGAGCACTCCTCTGTAGGATTTGTCATCATAAAATAGTTATTACTACATCCCAGGTTAGGCATGCTCAGAACAGATTCAAGCATAGAAGAGACCTCACATCTCTTCAACCTCCACCCCCTTAACTTCCAAATAAGAAAACTGAAGACTACGGAAATGAACCGACTACCATGAAACCCTCACATATACAAAGACAGAACACGAGATTCCTGCCTTTTCTGAGTCCAGCCAAACACATCACCCCTTGCATAATGTAGCCTCTAAAAATAATCCTTGCTTGTGCGTCTGTGTCTGTATATATTTGTGTGTGCGTGTGCGTGTGTGTGTGTGTGTGTGAGAGAGAGAGAGAGAGAGAGAGAGAAACAGAGAGAGAGAGAGAGTAGGGGGCTGTGGGGGGAGAGAGAGAGAAACAGGCAGAGAGAGAAAGGGGAGGAGAGACAGGAAGGAAAGGAGAAGACAAAGAGTAAGGAATAATTTACCCAAGTCTTCATTTTTCGTATTCATCTATCCACTGATGAGCTCAATTCACATCAGTAGGACTCAATCATTTGAAAACAGCAGATAGAAACTGCTAATCACACACCTAAACCTTTTGACCTCTAAAATTTCCTTAGTTGGGGCACCTGGGTGACTCATTTGGTTAAGTATCTGACTCTTTACTTCAGCTCAAGTCATCATCTCACAGGTGGTGAGATCGAGCCTCGCGTGGATCTCTGCACTGACAGCATGGAGCCTGCTCGGGATTCTCTCTCTCCCTCTCCCTCTGCCCCTCCCCTGCTCAGGCTCTCTCTCTCTCTCCCAAAATAAATAAATAAACATTTTAAAGAGTAAAATTTTCTTAACTAAGGGGAGACAACTGTGGGTATCATAGGAGGTGCATTTGAGCAACACTCAAAATCGAATGTAATAGTCCTCCACAGAACAGAGGAAAGAGTTAAAATATAGACATTTCAAGGTAAGTTTCTCTCTCAATCAGACTCAAAAAAGTCAGAAGATTTGAAAGCTATTAGGACTATGATAGATGATCCGCTTTCAGACACCTTTCTTTTTTACTGACAAGTTGCTGTTAAAAATTAAAGTGAGAAGAGGCCTCCTTTTTTGCTGCACATTTTTAATGGACCTGAAGCCAAAATAAGTCAGACTAAATTATGGGAGTAAATGACCTCCCGGGAAGTATTATACCAAATTCCAAAGTACTATAAAGACTTTCCTTTGATCTTTTTAGCTTCACAGCCTGAAATTCAAAATCTGTATTTAATTTTAGATTGCATATACCAGCTTTTAAATTTTCTTTCCAAAATGATATATCATTTTAAATGATAGGACACCTTTAACTTGTATTTCCTAAAACTGCTGACTGTCATTTCTTTATTCTTTTACTCTATAAAAACAGATATAGATATAATTAATTGCAAAAAGTATTTGGGGTTGGGTACTGTAATGGATAAACCATTGACCTTCACTTAAGAGATAGCACTTTAAACTCAACCTTCATTCCTAAGTAAAATGACTCTGATTCAAAATGAAGTTTTCAGTTCACACCTGAGAAAGACACTGAATACAGAAAAAAAGAAACCTGGAAAGAGATGAGGCTCTCTAATCCCTGATTTTAGGACTATTTTGGATAACTGCATCTTATTCTCAAAGCATCTTTTAGCAGGTTGCAAACAGGTGCGCTCATTTTCAACACAGCCCTTTCCTAAGTTCCACAGATGCCTTAATTGAGCAGCATTTCAACAATAATGCGTGCCCATTAACACCTGTAAATCATTCCATGCTCTTTAACAGAGCCCACTCCTATAGAGGGAATCTCTTAAAACTTTTCTGTACATGCTGACTGGAAATGTCTTTATTAACATGTTTGTAGTGATTAGTGTTGCATCTGCTAGGGTAAAAAATAAGCACACAAGAATGGTTTGATATTGTAACCAAGGCTTGTCCACCTAGAGGACACAAGTTAAGTATCATTTGTTAAATCTGGTTTAAGCGTAATCAATGTGGTACAGATCAACAACAACAAAAAAGCAATAAAGTCAATGTGTACCACCCAGAAACCAGAAATATTATTCTTTCAGGTCATGGAGCATGCTGGATATTTGGAGACTGATCCTGGGAAATTGACTTTTATTATTACTGCTCTAAACTACTCACATGGCTTTGATCTAAGTTCGACTAGTGTTGTTCATGGTTTTCTGATACCACAGAAAGAATTGTATATCCTCCTTATATTTACCAAAGTTGTTTTCTACTTCCTTTGATCAGTCTTCTGGGTTCCAATGTGGCCCTAGGGCAATCAAGTAGTTTTCTGTGCCTGCTTCCACAATTACAAAAGCATGAGAGTAAATTTTGCTCTACCCACCTTGTAGGCAGGTCTGAAAGTAGGGTGATACACGCGAGGTACCAAGGGCACACATTTAAGGAGTCACTCACTCCCAGAGACATACAAGTGCTGGGTTGCCTCTTCCATGACCTTGAGAGCGAGTACTATGTACTATTAATAGCACTGTTCATAGAAAGTATCAAAGGACAGTGTCTCTCCATACCTCAATTAAACAAGGAGTTGGTAATTCATAACTTTCTTACCTTTTAATCAGGCAATTTCAAGGGAATCATGACCACTTGTAAATTCAGAAACAATTTTTCTTACTTTATTTTATTTTTCTGGAGATTGTTTCTCCTAATGGTTCTGGCAGAGTGCGGGTGTTTAAAGAAAAGATTTAATTTACTAACAGTTTCTATTTTGGGTCAAATTTTCAAGGTCAAAAATAAAAATAAAATGACCTTTCCACATTTCTGGCACCTATGTTTCCATTCACCTTGGGCTTTCTCATAAGCGAGAGTCCTGGAACTAATGCCAGGTAGGAAAAATGTTCTTCCTTTATATTCTTCAAAGCTGGAGTACAACTAAAATATCCATTATAAGATTCTCAGCACAAACTCAGAACTTAGTACATTAATTATGTCAGTTGAAAATGTGTATCGAACCAAAACTATGGACCAGGAAAAGGGCTAGTTTTTTGTGTGCAGCTTATTTTGGATTATTTATCATCATGAGAAAGCTATCAACGTTGGGCAAAACAGAGAAACAGAGAGAAAGACAGAGACAGCACTATTAGGGGACATTAGAAAATAACCAAGGCAACAAGAACTTGAGAAACCTATTTCCTAAGAAAATGGAAATTCACTGAGGTGACCCTAGCATTTATCCTCACATTTTTGTTTTAAACAATTGCCAATTCACAACCAGGAGAATAGAGGTCAATGATACTATTATTAATATGTATAAAAAATAATATGATAAAAGATGGAGAATTTCACCAGAGAAAGTAAAACTGTGTCATTAGAAATTCTGAAACAAAAAACATAATTAAAATAAGACATCAGTATACGGATTTAATAATGGTGGAACTAATTAAAAAAACCCGCAAGGAAGAACTAAAGGAAAAAGGATTGAGATAGATAACAAATAGCCTAAGAGAGAGACATCATGTATGAAGAAAAGGTATAACATATGTGTAGTTGGAGTCCAAGAAGGAGGAATTAAGGAGTGGGAGCAATATTTCAAGAGACCTAGGGTAAATATCTTCCAAGCAGAAGCAAAAAGGTCTACTAACTTCAAGAAGGATAATTACAAACAAACAAATAGACAAATCACACCTAGTCGTACAGTATTAAAAAATCAAAGACAAAGAGTAATTCTTAAAAGCAGGTTTAAAAAAATGCACTGCCCGCAAAGGAACAATAATAAAAATGTTTCACTTTTCAACACAGAAGATGAAACCCAGCAGAAAAAAAATGGCATCTTTAAAACATCAACATAAAATTGCTGCCAGTATGCAATTACTTATGCAGTGCTTGGCTAACAAATGAGCCTCTCAATAACTTACTCTGGGTGTAGACTCATTTTTGTTTCCAAAGAAGAAATTCTTGTTTAATGAGATATTTTATACTAATTTTTTTTTTCTGTCTTACTGTTGCTTTCCTGTGAGTTGTGACTATTGCGTTTAGTGCTTAGTCTGGTAATGTTGATGTACATTGTAATTTTTTTTTAACACAGCTATGCTGTTATTGTTAAAAAACACAAAGCTTTGTCATCTAATTGGATGACAAAATAATCCATACTCCACTGTGTCTTAAAAGCATGACACTCAGAGTCTACTTTTTTTTTTTTTTCCTTTGGCCATGTCTGCCAGGCATATGTAGAGTCTACATATATACATGGTGCACTGGTATAAAATAAAATAAAATAAAATAAAATAAAATAAAATAAAATAAAATAA
>NW_024412395.1:45029984-45037484 GCF_014898765.1 Herpailurus yagouaroundi
AAAATAAAATAAAATAAAATAAAATAAAATAAAATAAAATAAAATAAGATGTTGCAGTATGGCAATATGCATGGCACTTGAAGCTCTGATGAGTTAAAGCTGCATCGCTATGATTTTTAGTGCACAAAGCAGCCGTGCAAAGGAATGGGACCACCGTGTATGATCTCTATCACGTTGGCCACCAGCTCTGCTGCTGTTCTGGGACAGCAGCCACAGGAAACATTATGAGCGATCATGACTATTTTTTAATAAAGCTTTATGGACACAAAATTTAAATTTTGTATCATTTTCATATATCTTAAAATACGATTTCTTTTGTTTTCCAGCCACTTACAAATGTAAAAACCAATCTCGCCTCACAGATCATTAAAAAGAAAATTAAGTAGTGGGGCAGCATTTGGCCCTTGAGAACTAATTTGTAAGTTCTACTTTAAACAATAATAAAAAATATAGGAATTTTTAAATATACGCAGAAATAAAGGAGGTAAATGGAGTTGAAATATTCTAAAGCTCATGTATTTTCTGGAAAGTGGCAAAAGTAATGATTTGAGATAAAGTCTAGTAAGTTAAACGTGCTTATAACCTCTTGAAAAATTAGTAAAAGATCAATAAAGAATGTATAAGTAAAAATCTAACAAGGGAGAAAAACAAAGTAATAAAAAAATACCTGGTTAATAAAAAAGGCAAGAAAGAAAAGAAAAAATTAAGGAGGTTAAATACAAAGCAATAGCTAAATGGTAGATTTAAGCTCCTCAAAACCTATAATTAGTTTGAATGTAAGTGAACAAAATATATACATTAAAATCAAAGTTATCAGCCCAGATAAGAAATTAAACACAATTATCTGCTGTTTTTATCTTTTTATATAAAAGAACAGAAAGATTTAAAGTAAAAGAAAAATCAAAACTAAACAAAGGTGGGTAGCTACATTAACAAAGTAGATTTAAAATCAAAGGGTATAACTAGAGATTAAGAGAAATATTTTATAATAATTGAAAGGTCAACTCAGTGTGAAGATATAAAAATCCTAATTTTGTATGTATGGATAGGAAAGCTTCAATATATAGGAAACAAACCTTGCAGAGACAAAGGAAGAATAGAAAGCACCACAATTGTAGGTTAAGATTTATTCTCAGTAAATTTAGGACAAGCAAACAAAAAATTAACATAAGAAGCTTTGCAAAATGTCAGAGTACCCATTTTTGTAAGTTTACTTGGAATATTTAACAAATTGACTTTGTTCTGGAACACAGTAACTCTGAACATTTTTACTCTGAGCACAGTAAAATGAAGCTAGATATAAATTACAATACTAGAAAATCCTCTCAAATCAGGTAATTAGGCAATAAAATAGTAAATAACACATGTATCAAAGAAATCGCTATGGAAATTGAATATATATTTTATGATATATGGTAAGGATATATGGTAAGGATCAATACATGATATTGAGATAGTGATATGTATTAGAACATTGACTTTCCAAAATATGTGGCATACAGCTGAACCTTTACTTTCAGAAAATCTATCATGTGAATGTATATTATAAAAGAAAGGTATAAAGTAAATTATCCGAATATGATTCTCAATAAGCCAGAAAAAAAACAGTTAAGTAAACACAAAATAATAGGGGGAGAAAGACTGGTAAAAATTAACTAAATAGAAAACAAGTGTGCAATGGAAAAATCAATAAAGCCAAAGGTTTGTTATTTTAAAAGAACAGTAAAATTTGTAAACTCCTAGAAAGTCTGATTTTTTTAGTGCAATATATAGAGGGACATGTATATAGGTGTTACAATTTTTACAAATTTAATAACATGTATATATAAATAACATTATGACAATAAGTTGGACTACTTCAAATAAGTGAACAAATTCCTGGGAAACAAAACATGATTTAGGACTTTTGGCAATGACTGAGCCAAACTCCTCTCCCCAAAGCATCTCTAAAGCTCTATAGAATTAACAAAAAACAAACATTTTAAGATTCTAGAAAGCAGATAAGCGTACACAATAATCTGAAAAGCATTTACGCATGAAAGCTTCTGGGATTTGAGAAAGAAAAGTGGAAGTTTGTGCATTCTAGTTCGCTTCCAATACCTCCTCCCCGGTTTAGTTGGTGAGCCAGGGCAAGGCAGGCCACAAGAACCAACAGCTTCAGCCACAAAGAGGTCTCACTCAGTTCATAGTGGTGGGCAACACCCAGCAACATTATCCATTTAAATTATTTCTTGCAGACAAGCAAAAGTGAAGGGCCAGTGGCTCATTATAGATATGCCATGTTCATGATCATGCAATTCAATATTGTAAAGATGCCAATCCTCCCTAAAATTAAACTGTAAATTCAATGCAATCAAAATCCAATAGTTTATTATATGAAAATTGACAAGCTGATTTTTATGGAAATTCAAGGGGTCAAAAATAGTAAAGGCAATGATGAAGAACAAAGCTGTTGGAACTACACTATCAGATATCAAAATTTATTTTAAAGACACAGAAATTAAAATGTGTGTTATTAAAATAGTGGAAGAGAATAAAGTCTAGAATCAAATGCACATGTATATAGTTACCTGATTTATAACAAAGCACTGTACAGTGGAAAGGAAAATGCAAAAATAATTGAATATGCAATAGAGAACAAATATATGTGTGTGTGTGTGTGTGTGTGTGTGTGTGTGTGTGTGTATCCTTTGTTCACAATACCAAAAATACAGTCCAGGTGGATCATAAAACTAAATATGAAAAACAGAGCTAGAAAAAGATAATATGGAAGAATGTTTTTATGACCTTGGGCTAGGTAAAGTCTTCTTAAATATGACACAGAGGGGTGCCTGGGTGGCTCAGTCAGTTAAATGACTGACTCTTGATTTCAGCTCAGGTCATAATTTCATGGTTTGTTGGATTGAGCCCCACATTGGACTCTGTGTTAAGAGCTTGAAACCTGCTTGTGATTTTCTCTCCCTCCCTCTCTGTCCCTCTCCCACCTCTCTAAAACATAAATCAACTTATATATATATATATGTTCATGTGTGTGTGTGTGTGTGTGTGTGTGTGTGTGTGTGTGTGTGTGGAGTGTGTGGACAGAGAGAGAGAGAGAGTCATATTTATATGACCCAGAGACAATATCCTAAAGAGGAAAAATAAGTTTGGAGTTCATTAAAATTAAGGCCTATTGACCATCAAATACCTTATTATGAGAGTTAAAAAGCAAACCTTCAAGAAGGCAAAAATATATGTAATTATGTATAGATAACAAAGGATAAAAAAGGAGAAGTGTACAGAATATATATATTATTATATATATTTAAACCTCAGATCAATCAAGAAAAAATGGACAACCAAATTAAAAATGGGAAAAAGCCATGAATAGACATTTCCAAAGGATATATCCAAAAAAATCAATAAGTATAACAAAAAACTTTAATATTAGACATTAAGACAATACAAAAATAAAATCAAAATTACATAGCAATGCACATACACAGTGCAAAATCAAAAATTAAAAATTATAACAATGCCAAGTATTGGTAAGTATGTGTAGCAACTGGAACTCTTATACTGCTTATACACACATGCAAACATCCTAGAAATCCATTGGGAATATCTACCAAAGCTATGTATGTGCATATCTTATGCATAGCTTCTGCATTTCCCCCCAAATTTTATATACATATACAAACACACACACATACATTTATATATATAGACACATATATACATTTATATACATATATACATTTATGTACATACATATATATATATATATAAACACACACCAGGAAAAAAAAAAAACACATGCAACAATGTTCAAGCAGCATTATTCATTAAGAGTAGAGTGGATAACTCTAATTGTCACATACAGTATAATGGAAAACTAGTCAACAATATGAATGAACAAACTGTGTATACAGCAAAATGGATGAATATCACAAGAAAATGTTGAATTTAGGCACAAAAGAGTACATACACATATAATTTCAAAAAGAGGTTATAGTAATCTATTGCAATAAAAGTCACAATATGGTATACTATTTTTGTGGGGAGCTGGGAGGAAGTTTGGTAGATAGTTGCAGCTGTCTCAAGCAAGGCTGGCTATCATGCACATAATATTCTATACTGTGATCTGGATTCGTGGATGTGTTCATTTTGTAAAACTTCATTGCTCACAATATTTGTGTGTTTTTGGAATTTATATTTCCTTAATAAGGTATACACACATGCATATAGACACATGGAGAGATAGACACATAAAGACATTTTTACACACATATGTATGTATATATGTATGTATATGAATTTCATGAGTTCATATACATGCTATGAAATTACAAGCTAAAAAAATCCTATAAGTATGCTTTGATAAATACTATGGGGGTAAGGGTGGGAGGAGAAATTACTAAGAGCAAGGAAATTTTATCTGAGAGGGTCTTTTAAGCTAGACTTTAAAAATGAGGAAAGCCATGCTTGTTAAAAACTGGACTTAATCTTCCAGGAATAGGATGCAGAATATACATGGTCTGTAAGGTGGGAAAAAGTTTGTCTTGGTCTGTGATCTAAAAGGAATCCAGCATAACTGAAGTCCAGTTAAAGATGAAGAGAAGGATTAGTGGGAAGGAGTTTGGCCACACAGGGCCTTATAGGCTATAATAAGAAATTTGATTTCATTTTAAGAAACAGTAGAAGTCATTGAACGATTATATATATATATATATATATATATATACATATATATATATTTATCACATTAGAACATTCACATATGAGCCAGTACACCATAATGTACAGAGGCCCATGTTTAACTCCATTAAATGCATGAGAGAGGGAGGAGAGGCTTGCTAGAAAAGATAAAAATTAAGCTAAGTACTAAAGAATAAGAATTTCTTAGATGGGAAAGGGGCAAGAGGAGCATGTTTGGAAAAGGAAAACAGTATGAAAAAGGCACAGACACAAGGAATAGCGTGGCTCTTTTCAAAAAATGGGAATAATTAGTTCACACTTGGGCACAAAGTGCAAATATGGATAATGCAGTGTATAGGGCTGGACAGCCAGTCAGGGGCCAATCATTAAGGGAAGTATTTACACACAGAGACTTGTGATCTTAAAAGTGGTGCAGAAGCCGCTAACAGATCTCAGCAGAAGGTATAATGAGATTTGTACTGTGGAAATACAGCTTTGGCTATGAAGATAAATTGGAATGGAAGCGGCCACCAAAAAAAAAAAAAAAAAAAAAAAAAAGTCCCAGACGGAAATTATAAAACCTGACCTGATGCAATAAAGGGAGAAAAGGATTCACGTAAGAGACTTGCAAAGGAAATGTAATTAATAGCACTTAGTGACCAACTGGATGCACAGACTTGGTAACTCTAGGTTGACTCCCACATTTCAGAATTGGATGCCAAGGTAAATGTTACTATCCTGAGCCAGGTTTTGGTGAGCAGAGAAAGAGGAGCCAGTTTGTACGCTGTTCTTTTTATCTGACTGTGGCACAATCTGGTGACAATCGCCAGTAGATAATTACATATTTGGCTTAGATTGTCAGGAAAGAGCCCCAAGTTCAAGCTACAGACCTGAGAGATACCAACATAGCTGGCAGTTAACACATTAAAAATAGGTGTCTAAGGAACAAAGACCAGATTACAGGCACCATTTCAAAATCAACAGGGAAAATTTTTCAAAATCTACATACCCAGGCCTTTATACTGCAGGCATGTTCAATATCCTCCAGTACCTATCCTAGAGACTTGAGTCAAAAGAGATACTTGGGATGGAATTAACCATTCAATCAGTTGACCAAATGACTGGACCGGAGATGGGGGGGTACTGATATGTATGTGACTTGGTCAGTAATAGAGCATGAGACATATTGATGGAGGGATGAGAAGAAGTGGAACTAAATGGCAGGTGGGAAGTACACCGAGGACTGAAGAAAAAGGAGAAAGTAGAGACAGTCAACTCTTCCAAGAAGTTTAGCCTTTAAGGGAAAGAGAGAGACAACAAGGTGGTAGAAAGGAACAGATATCTGATACTATTTCTAGGCCGAGAGATGAAAAATGCCAATAAAACTTTTAGTCCACAGGAACCATTGATTGACTCTTGAGGGAATCAAGCAAACAGAGAAGTGTTTTCAGGAGCTGGCATTCTAACTACTCAATTGCCCAATAGCCAATCACTATTCGAGTTTATTATTTGGTTGGCATCTTGTGCATAGGGCCTAATGATTTATTTTCCCCACGAACTATACTACTGGAAATTATCACATAAATCTTAGAAGAGAATAATCATACCAATTCTGTGTTTACTCAAAATCTCCGCCAGTGGGGTGCCTGGGTGACTCATTCGGTTGAGCGTCCAACTTTGGCTCCGGTCGTGATCTCCAAGTTCGTGAGTTCAAGTCTCACATCAGGCTTGCTGCTGTTAGTGCAGAGTCCGCTTTTAATCCTTTTAATCCTCTTAATTTCTCTGTCTCTGTCCCTCCTCTGATCATGCTCTCTCTCTCTCTCTCAAAAATAAATAAACATTAAAGTTAAAAAAAAAAAAATCTCCACTAGAAAGTTTTTTCTTAAAAGTTTATCCATCTCTCCTACACATATAGTGGCCCAAACATATTAAATCAAATTATATAATTAAATTCTTGGGGGCGAGGAGGGAGGTTGAGAGAAATGGGGGTGTGGGGTGACCAAACAGTTCTTTAACTGTTCAGGTTACCAGCAGGAACAGGAAAATCTGGTATTTTGCTACAGGAAAAAAAGGAGACGAGGAAGAGAAAGAACAAAGGGGTAGGAGAATATTAACATAAAGAGACTGTTTCCCAACTCACATACTTTCTCAAATGTCCTAGAAATAATCAAATTCAATAATAAAATAAAAACTTGATATACATCTGTATCTGAGACCTGTTTTTTTGCTTTGAGGTAAAAATAATTATACCCTTGTTTCTGAAAATTATATTTCAAAGAGAGTAATAATGTGAGTTCTTAAAACCAAACATCTTTACCTAAGTGAATGGATGATTATTAAATAAATTCATATTAAAAAATGAACATTTCAAGTATTGCTTTTTTAACTTAGTGAAATTGAGAAAAAATATTTAAAATGTATTTATTTTAATTTTTAACTTTCTAGGTGTCTTTTTTTAATTAATTAATTTATTTTGAGAGAAAAAGAAAGCATGAATAGGGGAGGGGCACAGAGAGAGAGAGAGAAAATCCCAATCAGACTCCACACTGTCAGCACATAGCCTGATGTGGGGCTCAAACCAACAAACCGTGAGATCATGACCTGAGCCAAAACCAAGAGTTGGATGCTTAACCAACTGAGCCACCAGGAGCCCCTCTAGGTAGGTCTTAAGGTTTCTGAATGAAAACTCTGAACTGGCTGTATAAGATTATTTACATATTCTTTACCCAAAGTTTGTGAGACTTGAGAAGAAATGAGAAGTGATTAATATTTTATATTGTCTGTATTTTAATTGAAAGGGAAACAACGTCATCACATATGATA